>NW_023236943.1:0-1080 GCF_002007445.2 Ailuropoda melanoleuca | reverse complement strand
TCTTTCCTCTTCCATTTTTTGTTTGTGGAATAGTTTGAGGAGAATAGGTATTAGCTTTTCTTTAAATATTTGATAGAATTCACCTAAGAATCCATCTAGTTCTGAACTTTTGCTGGCAGGTTTTTGATTACCAATTCAATTTTAATTGATCTGTTCAGATTTTCTATTTCTTTATGATTCAGTTTTAGAAGGTTGTATGTTTTGGAAATTTATCCATTTATTCTAGGTTGTCCAATTTGTTGGCATATCATTTTTTGTAGTATCTCTTAGAATCCTTTGTATTTCTGTGATGTTGCTTGTTACTTCTCTTTTGGGTCCTTTCTCTTTTTATCTTGCTTTAGTCTGGCTAAAGGTTCATCAATTTTATTTATCTTTCCGAAGAACCAGCTCTTGGGATGCTTGCCTGGCTTAGTTGGTAGAGCATGCAACTCTTGATCTTGAGGTCATGAGTTTGAGCCCCATGTTGGGTGTAGAGTTTACTGAAAAAAAATCTCTTGGTTTCATTGATGAAATTATACACAAATAATTTAAGGCATTTATATTTCTTCAAAGCTAAAAAAAATTGAAGATAAGAAGACCTATAGAAACATTTGGAATTGTGGACTCATGGAGTTGAGAACCCCAAGGCTTACACATGCATGGTTTCTACCGAGCCAGAGAGAAGCTTCACTGTTGAAAATGTACAGTGACTTGACAGGTACATTAGGCAGAGTGGTGAAAGTCTGGAATATGTCCTGTGGGGAATAGATTTTAGGATTACAGAGGTAGGGCCATTCTGGGCCCGGGGTAATGCTGCAAAGTGACTTGCTAAAATAAAGTATATATTAATAGTAATGATATCAAGGAAGTATAGTAATGATATCAAAGAAGTATAATAATGATGTTGGTGGAATTTAGCTGCCTAAAGTAGTTATTAAATTTGTCTTTGTTAATAAAAGAATTGTTTATAAAAGTCTTTGATTGTATAACTTATAGGTAGAGTCCCTATAAGCCTTTAAGGTTTTTATTTTGTTTTGTTTTATTACTACATAATTTAAGAAACATTTTAAAATAATTTTACTTTAAGCTTGGGAAATAATT
>NW_023236942.1:0-1080 GCF_002007445.2 Ailuropoda melanoleuca | reverse complement strand
TTTTTTTTTTTTTTTTTTTTTTTTAAGTCCTGGCCAAATTACTTCCTCCTCTGCATTCCTTCGCTCCTTTATTCATATCACAAGTATGGCTATAATACATTATTATTATAGGATACTTGCTTTTTTGCTAGTTTCTTAGCCTTTTTCGAGAACAGGTGCAGTATATTATCTTTTTATCAATAGAACCTGGCATGGAGAAGGAGGTAAATGAATGAATTAAATCCTAGGTCTATCTATAGTCAATAGCCATTTTAATAAATGAGGGAGAAATTATCCAAATTGTCTTCCCCTTTAAAGGGGTACATTATTAATGTTTAAGTGGATTGACTATTCCACGGTTGACATTTCTAATAGCCTGTATATTCCCAAGGTAATTAACGTTGCTCCCATGTTTTACCTTAGCTTTCATCCCAACCTGTGGGCTTCCTAAAGATTCCTTATGAAAGTAATTTAACCAGTTAAAATATATCATTTAAAAAAAAAATCAGTTGTTTTACAGGTGATTATTTCCATGAGATCTTCCAGAAGTAATTTAGGGTTGGTGTCTATTGAAAAGCCTTCTGTTTAGCTGATGGCATTGAAATGGAGGCAGAGAAAAACGTAAAGAAGAGGCTACCTACCCCTTTGCCAGGGATCCAGAAGGACAAGCTGAAAAGTGACTTTCTTTTGACTAAAGAAAATCACATTCCACTAAATGCAGCACATTTTCAGACTGTTGGGATTGGCCAACTTTATATCCAGAAAGAGCGTGATTTAATAGAAGAGGAACAGCCTTTCAGAGAATTAAACTTCTTGTCTGGGTTTGGACTGAAGGAACAAGACTTATCTTGCTTATCTCGAAGCAGAGCAATTAGAGCTCTTTTGGTTTGTAAGAGAGAATCAAACTCCCAGGGAATTTTAAAAGGCCTTTTTCCTGTGAAATATGACAGTTTGCAGAAGCCTTTTCTTCTTCCATTTACCCTTTCAATGAGGAAACTTATCTTCTTGACAAAAATTGCATTAAGAATCAGCTGCAACCATTTCCCCTTAGGCAGCATTCTGGGGCACTATTTGAGAGAAGAACTTGAAGATAAATGGGTT
>NW_023236941.1:0-1080 GCF_002007445.2 Ailuropoda melanoleuca | reverse complement strand
CTGACTTATTTCGCTTAGCATCAGTTCCATCTACATCGTTGCAAATGGCAAGATTTTTGTGATGCCTGCGTAATATTCCATTGTATGTATATACACCACATCCTCTTCATCCGTTCATCTGTCGATGGACATGTGGGCTCTTTCCACGGTTTGGCTGTTGTGGACAGTGCTGCTCTAAACACTGGGGTGCAGGTGTCCCTTCGGATCACTATGCTTGTACCCTTTGGATAAATACCTAGTAGTGTAATTGCTGGGTCTTAGGGTAGCTCTATTTTTAATTTCTTCAGGAACCTCCACACTGTTTTCTAGAGTGGCTGCACCAGCTTGCATTCCCATAAACAGCGTAAGGGGGTTCTTTCTCTGCATCCTCGCCAACATCTGCTATTCTGACTGGTGTGAGGTGGTAACACATTGTGGTTTTGATTTGAATTCGACTGATGCCACACGATGTTGAACATTTTTTCATGTGTCTGTTGGCCATTTGTATGTTTTTTATTTTTTTTTTTAAAGATTTTCTTTCTTTCTTTGAGGGAGCGAGATAGAGCGCGGGAGCGAGATAGAGCGCAAGCACGAGTGGGGGCAGAGGCAGAAGCAGCCTCCTGCTAAGCAGGGAGCCTGACGTGGGGCTCAATCTCAGGACCCCAGGATCATGACCTGAGCCAATGGCAGACGCTTCACCGACTGAGCCACCCAGGCGGCCCAGCCGTTTGTACGTCTTCTTTGGAGAAATGTCTGTTCATGTCTTCTGCCCATTTCTTGATTGGGTTACTTATTCTTTGGGTGTTGAGTTTGATAAGTTCTTTATAGATTTTGGATACTCGCCCTTTATCTGATAAGACATTTGCAGGTATCCTCTCCCGTTCTGTCGTGGTCTTTTGGTTTTGTCAACTGTTTCCTTGGCTGTGCAGAAGCTTTTTATCTTGATAGAGTCCCAATAGTTCAATTTTGCCTTTGTTTCCCTGACTTTGGAGACATGTCTAGCAAGAAGCAGCTGTGGCCGAGGTCAGAGAGGTTGCTGCCTGTGTTCTCCTCTAGGATTTTGATGGATTCCTGTCTCACCTTTAGGTCTTTCATCCATTT
>NW_023236940.1:0-1080 GCF_002007445.2 Ailuropoda melanoleuca | reverse complement strand
TGCTCCACTGGGAGCCTGCTTCTTCCGCTCCCACTCCCCCTGCTTGTGTTCCCTCTCTCGCTGGCTGTCTCCCTCTTCAAACAAATAAATAAAATCTTAAAAAAAAAAAAAGACTTTTTAAGTACATGAAAGACTGAACCTAAGGTCTTTGTGCATTGTGTCATTTTTATTATAACATTCCTCTGAATTTGAGATTGTATAAGGAGAATGAGAGCCAGAAGGGAGATGAATCACTTGCCAAGGTCATACAGCCAGTGAGTGAAGGAGCTGGGATTCGAACTCACATCCGTTAGAGCCAGTAATCACTCTACTAAGCCATACCTCCAGGAGCAGAGGGTGCATACTCCTGTGCCCATACAAACTTCCTACCATGTGTATATAAGCACAGTTTTCCCATTCCTACTCTCAATGCTGTAATCCATACTCTTCCTACCTACATTTTAGCTGTACCTTTCTCCTCTACTGATTCCTCTTTCCCCACCTCTAATTTAACATACATACTGCAGCCTCCATGATCTTTTTAAAGTGACAGTGATCTTAAATCAAAGAAAAGACACTCTTGCTCCTTTCAGCGCTCTTGTAATTATTTTTAAACTTTTTCTCTAGTATTATATCACATTTCTCCTTTTCTTAGGCTTATTATCAACCTGTCTTACTCTTTGTCCTGGCTTTTATTTCCATACAACTACATTTATACTAGATTATAAACTATATAACAGAAAGAACTATATGTTGTTTAACCTGATGTCCCTATCCCTCCCAAGTTAAAATAAAAACTCCTTGTACTATTCATTGGATTTGCTGAAGTTTGTGAATGACATGTATGTTTCATCGTACACCTCAGTATCCAGCACTTTTTTCCTTTCAGATATTCAATAAACATTTATTGAATACATGAATGAATGTGTGGGTAAAAAGAAATTTCTAATTGGCTACTACATGTGCATTGGTCATCAGATACATAGAGAAGCTTATCTCTTTACTCTTGATAAAACAACAAGATAGAGGAATAACACACCAACTTTGGACAAATAAAAGCATATTTCTTTTTTTTTTTTTTTTTTTTAAAGATTTTTTTTT
>NW_023236939.1:0-1080 GCF_002007445.2 Ailuropoda melanoleuca | reverse complement strand
CATAACAAATGCCAGATAAAAATCTGAACTTGCAAAGCAGACCTATTAACAGTTGATTAGTATTTAATTTTCTAAAGCATTTGCTGCTGGGTACTTTTAAATTGTAGGCCCTGAAAAGTACTGAAATGCTTGCCACTTTCACTGCTAAAAGCACGGTATGTACACCTTTGCCACACTAAAGATAAGCCATGCGTATTACAAACACGTTCTGGGTACGCCTCACAGGCAAGTTTCTTTTATTTCCTTTTTTATCTGTCTCCCACAGGAACTTCTAATCAGATACATTTCTTGCCAAAAGTTTTATCCACATCCCAAATCTGTCTGGGAAACTTGGCATTTAGCAGGGGTTATAAAGCTGCCGTGGCCACTAATCACCACTGTGGGTGTACCTGAGAAGAAGACAGTTCACAAATAAAGGAATGCAGTGAGCCTGAGAGCACAGAGTTCAGGGTCTGCTGTCTGAATGTTCTTGCATCCTGAGTTTTCTTCTTTCATTTACTCAGAGGCAGAAGCACAAGGAGTCGAGTCTGTGGCTTCAGGTTCATCTTTATATGTGCATTGTTCAAACCCACTCCTTTGTGACCTGCGCAGGGTTGAAGTTTTCATTTCTGTGACCCTAGGTAAGAAAAGATTCGAATGACCCACATAAAGTTAGAAGGAAGGGTTTTAAAAACAACAAACACACACACACAAACCTGTTCTTTTAAAGTGAAAAGTTTCAGATTACTTTAAAATAAAATGGATTAGCAAGCCATGTCTTCTTTTCCTTACACTGACCCAAGTATAATTAAGGATTTTGTTTTAACCTTTTATTTCCCTTTTCCTCTGACTCTTTAAGCGATTATATTCAGAACTGATGGAACACTGTGCTCCCTTAAGAGTTCAAAAGAGGGGCACCTGCATGGCTCAGTTGGTTAAGTGACTGCCTTCGGCTCAGGTCATGATCCCAGGGTTCTGGGATCGAGCCCCTCTTGGGGTCCCTGCTCATTGGGAGAGCCAGCTTCTCCCTCTCTTTCTCTGCCTCCCGCTCCCCCTGCTTGTGCTCTCTCTCTCTGTCAAATAAATAGAATTTTTTTTTTT
>NW_023236938.1:0-1080 GCF_002007445.2 Ailuropoda melanoleuca | reverse complement strand
AGACGACTAGAGTGTCTCTGTGGAGCTCCTTCCCCTGGAACTACACTCAACATCTCAGCATCCAGCCACCATGGCTTTGAACTGCTTCCGGTGAGCATCTGTGCTTTAGCTCAATTTATTTTGTGCATCTGTTAGCAAGATGTGTCCTAAGGTATCAGGAAAGCCTAAGAGAGGTTATTTTTGGGGGTCTGGGAAAGCTCAAACAATTTTCCATGTAAATTAATGGTAATTGGTTCTTCACTTTATACCAGTTTGGGTTATGAAAGTTTTCCTAGAAATGCTCTACTTTCAGATGGGGGGCAGCCCGTATTAAATCAAGGTGATCTGTTTGAGTAGCTTGTCTGTTACACACGGACACCCAACTGACAGGTGGAAATCCAGCCTGAGTTTCACTCGTCAATTCTCTGTGCCAGTTTGCCCCGGCTCCTCACCCCACCCTGGTTCTGACAGTCCACCCAGGTCACCCACCCATCGGCCTGGCTACCCCCTCATTTTGCTCAGGCACTGACATCCTGTGCTGGGCCGCACCTCTGTAGGGCCCGCCCTCTTGACCTTTTTCAGGCCCTGCAGGCCACACCAGCTGCCCCCCATGCAGTCGCTGTCCTGACTCCTCCAGCTCTGGTGCTCTGACCCCTGCTCTGGTCTCTTGTGGCCCCAGAGCATCAGGCACGGGTGCCTGCCTTCCTCTGTTCCACCTACTGGCTCTAGGGCTGGATCGTCCAGGAAAGAGGAGGGGAAGGGTAGTAACTTTGGTGCTTCTAAGTGATAATTGTTGGGCCTGAAGTTTAATATATTACAGATCTAATGCTTCATGTGTTTAAATGGTAATTTGAGGAATAGAAGAGACATGTTTAATAACTATGTGAATTCAGTTTTACTTCCTGTGGTTTTTATATTGTCAAGTGAGATAAAATATCCATTGAATGTATAATTTTGGGATTTGAAAACTTGAGAAATTGGTCTTCTGGCTTTTTGGCTTTAGAATAAGATTGGAAGTCACATTCAGTGGATATGAATATATGGTTCTAGGAGAGCTTATGTCTATAGTTTTAAAACCTTGAAATGAGCTTTTTTTTTTTT
>NW_023236937.1:0-1080 GCF_002007445.2 Ailuropoda melanoleuca | reverse complement strand
TTTTTCTTTCTTTCTTTCAACTCCCTCCTGGCCTGGCATATCACTGTTAATCAGACTATAGACCTTATTTAGTTTTCACCACTTTTAAAAAATTTGCATTCATTTGTGCATGTGTTTGGTTTAGTGCGGTTTTGTGGTTTTTTTTAAGATTTTATTTGCTTATTTGAAAGAGAACGAGAGAAGGAGCACAGAGGGAGAACTAGACTCCCTGCTGAGCAGAGAAATCGATAGGTGCTCGATCCCAGGATCCCAAGATCATGTCCTGAGCCAACCAACTGCAAATGCTTAACCAACTGAGCCACCCAGGCACCCTGGTTTAGTGTAGTTTTAACAGTGTATTGATTCATGTAACCACCACCACAATCAAGATACAGAACAGTTCCATCACACATAAGAACTCCCTCCTGCTACCTCTTTGTTGTATTTGCCCCCACTCTCTACCCCACCCCCAGTCTCTTATCTGCTCTTAACAGCCACTTATCTGCTCTTCACATGTATAGTTTTGAGAATGTTACATAAAGGGAATCATACAGTATGTAACCTTTTTGGTTTTTGTTTTTTGTTTCTTCGTTTAAAATTTTTTTTAAAATTCCAGTTAATTAACATACAGTGTTAGTTTCAGATGTTCAAGATAGAGATTCCAGTATGTAAGCTTCTGAGGATAATTTTTTTCTCTAAGTAAAATGTCTTTGAGGATCAGGACAGCCCAGGTTATTAAAGGTATCAGTAGTTCATTTCCTTTCATGGCTGATAGTATATCATATGGATATGTCAGTTGTTCAGACATCTATCCACTGAAGGGCATTTTGGTTGGTTTCCAGTATTTTACTATAATAAATAAAGCTGCTATAAACATTCATATACAGGTTTTTATGTGCATAAGTTTTCATTTTTCTGAGATAAATGTCCAAGAGTGAGACTGCTGGTTAATATGGTAAGTGTATGTTTAGTTTATAAGAAACTACCCAACCGATGAAGAGAGTGGCTGTACGGTTTTACATTCCCACCGGCAATGTAGGAGAGATCCAGCTTCTCCTCATCTTGTCCAGCATTTGCTGTTATCACTATTTTTTTTTTTTT
>NW_023236936.1:683-2923 GCF_002007445.2 Ailuropoda melanoleuca | reverse complement strand
CTCATGTTTCCCTATTCACGAAGGGTGATGATAGTGCTAAGACGGTCCCTGTACGGTGTTGTTTCTGAAGGTCGTGTTTTGGGGCTTTTCGATCCATTGCCGCCAGCAGTTTTGACAGGATGTCCCAGGGAGCAAACATTTCGTTGGAAGCGGGTTTTGGCCGAATTGTCTTTCTCAGTGCTGCGTTCGTCGTGTTTCACTCACGGTACCAAAGCATCTTGATTCCTGTTCCACCTTCCATAAGCCGGTCCTGACATCAAGGGCTTTCCCCGCACATTTTGTTTCTTGGTTCTAAGGGCTGGATCCTCCTCAGGCCCCTACACCCAATTTGGAATCGGGGCCCCCAGTGAAAAGGCTGCTGTTCGCTCGAGGTGTTTTCCTGGACGCCCTGCTTTATTACCAATGAGAAGGACGCTGTGTCTTCGAAAATCCTGAACCTTTTGATTCATGCTCTCTTACTCACGATAGATGATGATCGTTGATATTTCCCTGGACTGTGTGAGGTCTCACAGACCACTATGGGGCACTCTCGTCAGGCTTCCGTGACCACTTTCACTCATATTTCCTTATTCACGAAGGGTAATGATAGTGCTAAGACGGTCCCTGTACGGTGTTGTTTCTGACGGAAGTGTTTTGGGCCTTTCGTTCCATTGCCGCCAGCAGTTTTGACAGGATTTCCCCAGGGAGCAAACATTTCGTTGGAAGCGGGTTTTGGCCGAATTGTCTTTCTCAGTGCTGCGTTCGTCGTGTTTCACTCACGGTACCAAAGCATCTTGATTCCTGTTCCACCTTCCATAAGCCGGTCCTGACATCAAGGGCTTTCCCCGCACATTTTGTTTCTTGGTTCTAAGGGCTGGATCCTCCTCAGGCCCCTACACCCAATTTGGAATCGGGGCCCCCAGTGAAAAGGCTGCTGTTCGCTCGAGGTGTTTTCCTGGACGCCCTGCTTTATTACCAATGAGAAGGACGCTGTGTCTTCGAAAATCCTGAACCTTTTGATTCATGCTCTCTTACTCACGATAGATGATGATCGTTGATATTTCCCTGGACTGTGTGAGGTCTCACAGACCACTATGGGGCACTCTCGTCAGGCTTCCGTGACCACTTTCCCTCATGTTTCCCCATTCACGAAGGGTGATGATAGTGCTAAGACGGTCCCTGTACGGTGTTGTTTCTGACGGACGTGTTTTGGGCCTTTTCGTTCCATTGCCGCCAGCAGTTTTGACAGGATTTCCCCAGGGAGCAAACATTTCGTTGGAAGCGGGTTTTGGCCGAATTGTCTCTCTCAGTGCTGTGTTCGTCGTGTTTCACTCACGGTCCAAAGCACCTTGAATTCCTGTTCCACCTTCCATAAGGCCGTCGTGACTTCAAGGGCTTTCCCCTCACACTTTGTTTCTTGGTTCTAAGGGCTGGATCCTCCCCATGACCCTACACCCAATGTGGAATCGGGGTCCCCAGTGAAAAGGCTGCTGTTCGCTGGAGGTGTTTTCCTGGACGCTCTGCTTTATTACCAATGAGAAGGGCGCTGAGTCCTCGAAAATCCTGAACCTTTTCATTCATGCTCCCTTACTCACGAGAGATGATGATCGTTGATATTTCCCTGGACTGTGTGGTGTCTCAGAGACCACTATGGGGCACTCTCGTCAGGCTTCCGCGACCACTTTCCCTCATGTTTCCCTATTCACGAAGGGTGATGATAGTGCTAAGACGGTCCCTGTACGGTGTTGTTTCTGACGGACGTGTTTTGGGCCTTTTCGTTCCATTGCCGCCAGCAGTTTTGACAGGATTTCCCCAGGGAGCAAGCATTTCGTTGGAAGCGGGTTTTGGCCGAATTGTGTTTCTCAGTGCTGTGTTCGTCGTGTTTCACTCACGGTACCAAAGCCCCTTGATTCCTGTTCCACCTTCCATAAGGCCGTCGTGACTTCAAGGGCTTTCCCCTCACACTTTGTTTCTTGGTTCTAAGGGCTGGATCCTCCCCAGGCCCCTACACCCAATGTGGAATCGGGGTCCCCAGTGAAAAGGCTGCTGTTCGCTGGAGGTGTTTCCCTGGACGCTCTGCTTTATTACCAATGAGAAGGGCGCTGAGTCCTCGAAAATCCTGAACCTTTTCATTCATGCTCCCTTACTCACGAGCGATGATGATCGTTGATATTACGCAGGACTGTGTGGGGTCTCAGAGACCACTATGGGGCACTCTCGTCAGGCTTCCGTGACCACTTTCACTCATATTTCCTTATTCA
>NW_023236936.1:0-162 GCF_002007445.2 Ailuropoda melanoleuca | reverse complement strand
CTCGTCAGGCTTCCGCGACCACTTTCCCTCATGTTTCCCTATTCACGAAGGGTGATGAAAGTGCTAAGACGGTCCCTATACGGTGTTGTTCCTGACGGACGTGTTTTGGGTCTTTTCGTTCCATTGCCGCAAGCAGTTTTGACAGGATTTCCCCAGGGAGCA
>NW_023236935.1:0-1079 GCF_002007445.2 Ailuropoda melanoleuca | reverse complement strand
GTGTGTGTGTGTGTGTGTGTGTGTGTGTGTGTAAGAGAGACAGAGAGTGTGCGTGGGTGTGGGTGTGGGTGTATATGGGGAAGGGTTAGAGAATCAAATCCAGGGTTAGTACAATTATTCTCTGGAGTTGGGAGAAAGACCAAAAGCTCATGTCTCTCCAAGAAGTGTAAATATATTTAATTCTGTCATTCTCCTCCCCATGGGAGAGAGATTCACTGAAACCAAAATTTAAACAGACATAAACTTGTCTATATAAGTACAGTGTAAACACTAGCCATGGATGCTGCCACCAAAATTTGGACAAAATTTTCTTCTGTTTTGAATATCTTGATAGCAGGTGATAATAATTAGAATAGGTAAAACTCATTATGCTGAAAATGAACGAGTTTCTTGATGCAATACAGTGTAGAATTGGTATAGGAACAAAATCAAATAGTTGAAGATCAAATCATGAAAATAATGGTAATAAAGTCCCTCATATAATGGTGGCATTAACAAATAAATCTAATTTTCTTATGCTGGTTATCCCTCACCCACCTTTTGTTGTATTTAGTCTTGTGAGTATGAGTGCTCTTTGAACAATAGTAAATATGAATTCATGCAATAGTTCATCCCTGAAATATTCAACAACAAATTTCCCCTGCATTTGATCATTTCCAACTCTGTATTCTTTTTCTGGTTTGCAGTTGTTGTGACATTTTTTAATGTTAATTTTACTGCTTACCATTGATGGGATATTAAATTTTTTCACTGCAGAAGATATATTTTAAAAATTAAAAATAAGAATTGTAAAAATATGAATGTCAAAACTGCCAAAAAATGACTCTAAAATTAGAAAAAGAAATGAAAGCAGCACAGGAATGAGATTTTATTTTAGATTCAGCATTGAAACCAACTTGTGATGATGATTAAGATATAACCAGAGTGTGTAGTATGGATATTAATATTTGTGAATTAGATTTATTTCTTTAAATGTCTAAGCATGTTGGATTTTGGCCAAACTCAGGAATTCTGGCTGGTGCACTTTTTTCCCTTGTCCTGTTCTCCTCTCCTCTCCTCTCCTCTCCTCTCCTCTCCTC
>NW_023236934.1:0-1079 GCF_002007445.2 Ailuropoda melanoleuca | reverse complement strand
TGTGTGTGTGTGTGTGTGTGTGTGTTTCAAGAACAAGTTGAGCACTGACTTTTTACATTTTCACCTTAGTCTGGTACCACACTGAGGAAATTAATATGCAATTTCTGGAACTCACACCAACAATTTCATTTTAACTCCTGTTACATATGGAAAGTGAATGGCAAATGAGTTATCAACAAATATTATTGGCAATAATCCTGACAATTATTATGTTCTACTGTCTTAAGAATACTGCAAATATTTGTATCATGAGTAAGCCTATGTTACAGAAACAGTGCCACTGTAATCCTAGGAAATAATATAAAAGTGAGTAAGATTTCTCAATAATTGGTGGTTTATAGAATTCAACATAAAGGTCAAAGGGTTACTAGTCTGGCACACCAGGCACAGTTCCTTGGAGATCTCTGAGGGTTTCTTTTCTTTTTCTTTATTCACATTCCCCCTGGAATCACAAGCAAAAAATAATTTCCTCAAAAAGCCTCATCAAACATCGCTGCTACCATGTCATACCTGCCATGGCAAAATAACAGTAACCCACCATTTTTATAAGTCATCTCAATTATTTCAAACATTTACATCTGTTCTAGATATGATAGTAAACAGAGAGGAAATATCCACCTGAGTTTTTGCCTTGAAAAAGGAAAATAAGCAGATGTCCAAGTATTCCTCGAAGCATGGATGGAGAAAGTCTTTCAGGATTTACAAAAATTTGCCTAACCAGCTGTCTCCTGTTCCTTACCAGTTGATCCAAAATTAAATTAATGCTATGGGAAGAAAGAATAAAGGAGGTAAGAATCTATTACTGTACACTTTTGACATGAAAAGAAATATTCCATATTAATCACTTATGCAAGTATACCAGGGGCAATTTGCGTAATAATTCTCTTTTGTCCTTTCAGTCTTTTTTCAAAAAAAAAATTTTTCTTTGAACTATTTTCCAATTTATATTTAAAAAGACAAAAATTATGTTAGCAGATGAATAAACAAGATTGATATCAATGCACCTTTAATATTCATTAAATGGTGTTTGCCAGTCTATTAATGGGAAGTCAGAAAGGGATGGGGGGGCATCTGGGTGG
>NW_023236933.1:0-1079 GCF_002007445.2 Ailuropoda melanoleuca | reverse complement strand
GAGACAGCCAGCGAGAGAGGGAACACAAGCAGGGGAAATGGGAGAGGAAGAAGCAGGCTCCCAGCAGAGCAGGGAGCCCGATGTGGGGCTTGATCCCAGGGACCTGGGATCACGCCCTGAGCTGAAGGCAGAGCCTTAATGACTGAGCCACCCAGGCACCCCCATAATCATGTTCTTATATCTTTGTAAGATTCTATTTTTTTGAAGATTTTATTTATTTATTATAGAGAGAACACATGAGCAGGAGGAGGGGCAAAGGGAGAAAGAGAGAATCTTAAGCAGACTCCCTGCTAAGTGAGGAGCCCGACACGGGGCTGGATCCCAGGACCCTGAGATCATGACCTGAGCCAAAACCAAGAGTTGGACGCTTAACCTACTGAGCCATTCAGGCGCCCCTATCTTTGTAAGACTCTAAAAGTTAGTAAATAAACAACATTGCAGTGATTATGTAAGTATCACCCACTGCAGAATTAAGTAAAATATACTATGATCATATTCATTTTTGGGGGTGCAGATCTATGTTCTTTTTGGAGTTTCTAACTGCCTTTCCCCCCACTCAGTATTTGCCTTTATCTGGTTGTCAAACTCACTATCATAATCACCTATTCATCCTCTTCCCCTTCAAAGTCCTCCCTTGAGGAGCTGTCTTCCTGCAAGGATGGTCCTCCAGATTTCATGCTCAGCTCTCTTCCTGGGACTTCCCTTTGGTGCTTTTTCAGGGTGGAGCCGCTCTTTCTTAGGTCCCATATCTGTCTTTTCCTGGTTTATTAATTTGTTAATTAAACAAGTAATAGATGCTTGTTATAACCAGTCAAGTATGGAGATAAACAAAAATTCCCCTTATTTTTCTCCAGCCTTGCGCCCCTGAGGGAATCTAAGTTAACTGTGTGGGAGGTGCCCTTCACCTTTATCCATGCTTAAATACATATATGCAAACTTATGAACACAGATATGAGTTCTTTCTGTTCTACAAAAATGGTTTCATAATCTTATTCTGCAACTTGCTCCTCCCCCAACTTAATAATTTATCATAAACCTTTTTCCCGCTCAATACAGATTGGTATAACTTTTTTTTTTTT
>NW_023236932.1:0-2865 GCF_002007445.2 Ailuropoda melanoleuca | reverse complement strand
TGGTTTTAGCGACCTCGCTCGGCTCTCCTATCAGTTCTAGCAGGTAGTGTTCTCCTTATTGTTCCTTTTTGAATANTAATCTACCCACAAATTATTTTTGCAACGGGGCAAGGGAGGAATAGAATTTTCTCCTAATTGTTAGCAAGTTATCCCAACAGTCATTGAATACTCCTTTGATTCTCTGGTGGATTTGGAATGCCACCCTAATCGTGCGTTAAATTTCTCACATAGTGGAGTTGTTTGCTAGACTTTTGTTCATTGATCTAGTTATCTGCACCTGTGCCTCTGTGGCCTACTATTTTATAATATGTTTAATAGCTGGAGAGATACAGGTTGATCTTGGTTTTAGCGACCTCGCTCGGCTCTCCTATCAGTTCTAGCAGGTAGTGTTCTCCTTATTGTTCCTTTTTGAATAGCTTTTAATTTATGTTTTTCATATTTTGGGGCATATAGATTGGAAATGGTATTCTTTTGCAATTTTTTTTCTTTTTATATTTTCACCAGCAAATATGCCGTGCGTTATTTTTGCTTTTCATTTGCTTGAAATTTCCTTTGTGGCTAACACGTGGTATGCTTTCGTAAGATTTCTATGCATATTGGAAAAGAATTTGTTCTCCCTACTTGTTGGGTACAGAGTTCTGTAGATCCATTAGAGCGGACATGTTAATTATTTTTGATCTTCAGCAGCTGTCCTTACTGGTCCTTTCTCCGGGGCTCTATGAAGTCTCTTACGGGGGCAGCGTCTTTGCCAGCTCCTTCTATTTCTCTAGTTTGTTCTGCGTGCTTCAAAGCTGTGCTATGAGGCGCATAAACATTCGTGGTGGTTGATAGTTCCACTTAATCACATAAAAATCTTCTTTGTCCCTTTTAATGCTTTTCCCCTTGAATTCTGTTTTCTTGTAAACCCGTTTATATTTGCTGTAATTCATGACACATTGGACTTATTCTCAATACCTCATTTCATGGTTCCTATTTCTCAAGATTTTTTAGCCTTCTCCCTTTTGTAGAATTGATCAGGTATTTTTGTTCTATTTTTTCCTATAATGGTTTGCTCAACATTGTTTCTTTTCTTTTCTTTTTTTTAGAGGTGGGGGAGAGGCAGAGGGAGAGTGAGCCTCTTAAGCAGGCTCCACACCCAGTACAGAGCCCAGNGAGCCCAATGCAGGGCTCCATCTCACAACCCTGAGATCATGACCTGAACTGAAATCAAGAGTCAGATGCTTAAACCAACTGAGCCACCCAGGCGCCCCTCATCATTGTTTCTCAGTGATCTATCCGGTTATTCTATTCATTATTGGAAGTGGGTTCTTAAAGTCTCCAACTATTATTATAGAGCTATTTCTCCCCCTAATTCTGTCAACTTTTGCTTTATGGAATTTGGGGCTCTGTTATTAGGTGCATATATGTGTATAATTGTTATATCTAACTGCTTAGCCCTCTTAAAATATATAATGTCTTTCTTTGTCTCTTGTAACAAGTACTTATGTCTATCTTGTCTGATATTGGGACAGCTGCCCCACCCCCAGTTTTCTTTGGTTATTATTTGCATGGAATATCTTTTTCCATTCTTATTAGAATCCCATCCTAATGTCTTCATTTTAATTTAATCACCTCCTTAAAGACCATATCTTCAAATACACATACATTCCAAGGTACAGGGGTTGGAGAACATTAACATATGAATTTCGCAGGGCACCTTTTCTTTGGTTATTATTTGTGTGGAATACCTTTTTCCATTCTTATTGGAATCCCATCCTAATGCCTTCATTTTAATTTAATCACCTCCTTAAAGACCATATCTTCAAATACACATACATTCCAAGGTACTGGGGTTGGAGAACATTAACATATGAATTTCGGAGGGAACCTAGGTGACTCAGTTAAGCATCTGACTCTTTTTTTTTTAAAGATTTTATTTATTTATTCGACAGAGATAGAGACAGCCAGCGAGAGAGGGAACACAAGCAGGGGGAGTGGGAGAGGAAGAAGCAGGCTCATAGCGGAGGAGCCTGATATGGGGCTCGATCCCACGATGCCGGGATCACGCCCTGAGCCGAAGGCAGGCGCTTAACTGCTGTGCCACCCAGGCGCCCCTAAGCATCTGACTCTTGATCTTGGCTCAAGTCTTGATCTCGGGGTTGTGGGCTCAGACCACATTGGACTTCACACTGAGCATGGAACCTACTTAAAAAAACAAACAAACATGAATTTTGCAGATGCAATTCAGATCATAGCAGGCAGGTACCATAGTTTCTTCCCCTTAAAATTCTTTCCTCCTTACTGAGGTCCACTGCTTGGTGATTTTCTGATTGTAGGCCTGTGGATGGTAAATATTCTGAGTGCATGTCATTGCATGTGTGAAAAGTGTTTCTTTTCCCTTTTTTACACTTGAGTTTTAAAATTAGTTTTTTCTTGGAACTTTTAAGATATTGTCCCCATTGTCTTCTTACATCTGGTACTGCAGTTGGTCCCTCTGATTCTATTTCTTTGTAAGCAATACATCTCTGTCAGCTGTCAGGACTTCTGTGTGAGCCTGGTGTTCTGAACTTCATCACAAGGTAAAGACATGTGGTCTTTTTTCCTCCAGCTTCTGGCAATTTGTGTGTCCTGTTAGCTGAGGCCTCCCGTCTATTTTCAGTTCTGGAGGGTTTCTTCCCTAGAATGTCTTAGAGTTTGTCTTCCTTTCCTTTCTTTTCATTTTCTCCTTCTGGGCCACCTGTAAGAGAAATATTGGACCACCTGGCTCTAGCTTCCAGTTCTCTTGACTTTTCTTTCATTCAGTCCAACCCTTTTCTCCTGGGTTCTGGGAGAATTCCTCAGTTCAGTCTTCCAGCTCATGAATTCGGTCATGAGCTGTGTCCATTC
>NW_023236931.1:0-800 GCF_002007445.2 Ailuropoda melanoleuca | reverse complement strand
CCAGGCCAAGGAGAACTGGCTGTTTCTTGCAGACCACCAGTCGCTGGAGCAGGGTACAGAACATTCTACCTTGGGGCCCTCGGAAGAAACTGACACTGCCCACAGCAAAGACTCCATCTGCGAACACCTGGAACTGTGAGATAATAANTCAGGGGCATCAGGGTGGCTCCATCAGTTGAGCATCTGACTCTTGGTTTCAGCTCAGGTCATGATCTCAGGGTCAGGAGATCCTGGGTGGTTCAGTCTACTAACCACCGTTGGGCTCCATGCTCAGCAGGGAGTCTGCTTGAGATTCTCCCTCTCCTTCAGCCCCTCTTTCCTCTCTCTCTGAAATAAATAAATGAATAAATCTTAAAAAAAAAAAAGACATTCCAAGTGTCCGCGTTACCCAGTGCAGTGTAACAAACCACCCCAAAATTTAGTGGCTTAAGCTACTGATTTATTTTGCTCAGTCTCAAATGTGGATAGGACTTGGCAGGGACAGCTCAACTCTGCTGCATGAAGCCAGGGTGCCTCGACTGGGCCAGATGATCTACTTCCAGGATGGCTCCCTCACACAGCTGGCAAGTTAGAGCTGCCCACCAGCTGGAGCATCCTCACTTGGCAGCAAGGGAGCTGAGTTCCAAGAGCCCAGGCAGAAGCTGCCAAGTGTCTTACAATCTAGCCTTGGAAGTCCCAGAATGTCACTTGCACCACATCGTACAGGACAATCTACTATGCTGAGTTTCCGCCAGCTCCTGTTCCTCCCCTCTGTGTGTGAACGGCATGTTGTGAGACTCAGCTGGGGTCCCTGCAGGAGA
>NW_023236930.1:0-1079 GCF_002007445.2 Ailuropoda melanoleuca | reverse complement strand
CCCTACTCAGGTGTCATCTGTCCCACTCCTGAAATTTCAGAGCTTCTACTGTTGTCTCAACATTTCACCAGCATTTTCCTTTCTCTTACCGGCCCTCGGCCTTCCTGCTCGCCTCCTTCCCGCGCGGTTGTAGATTTCTTCCTAAATAAAGCCGTCCTTGTTCTGTCCGGATTCCAGCAACTGCCATAGGATCAGCTTGATTCCTGCTCTTGCGGGGAGGGGTGCCCTATCCTAAGTGGCTCAGATTATTTTTAGCCCCTGAGAGATGGAGAGTGAACTTTCTGTGGACACCAACGGATGGGACAAATGCAGCGGGCCCTGTCCCCAGGCACCAGCAAGAGCAGACACGCTGCCCGAGGCGCGTGCTGGGATGCTCACACATGGCCCAGGCCTGGTCGGGGGAGTGCGGGGCTGCCTGCAGGGTGGGTCCAGGATGCGCGCATGGAACCAGCTCCAGGCCCCTGATCCGCTGAAGGAGCTGCCTGACCGTCCGAAAGGAGGGGGCCCTTCTGGTTCCTAGAGTTTGTGGTTCTGGTCATGCTCATGTCACATTGGCACCGTGTACAAAACCACCTGCCCTGGGGGTTTTGCAGTGAGCTGCATGTCTGCATCGGTTCAGCAAGCTTTATTGACCACAAAGACAGACGGTGCAGGAGCTCCTGGGGGGGTGCTCCCCCACTTCCCACCCCACCCCCAGGGCTGTTTAGGGCATCCCCTCTGATCTGCACCTTCTGGCAGAAGCACAGAAAGCTGGGGGAGCTCTTCTCTCCTCCTCGAAAGCATTCCTGAACTTCTGTTTCCAGCAACAGCCTAGACTGTGAGTGGAGAGCTCTCTTGCTAAGAACAGTTATTAGTACTGGATACACTCTCTTTCTTAAAATATGTAAGTACGTTAGTGAGTTGGGAAGTTAGTAGCAAATATTCAGAGGCCAAAACCTGTGTTAGAGGGAGAACCCAGAATGAGAGGACAGTGTCCTTGATGGCAGCTGACAAAGCTGCTGAACTTGCGGTGACCTCATGGCCTCACAGGGCAGAGTGCTGGTGACAAGTCCCAGGGGACCTCGTACCCCCCCCCCCCC
>NW_023236929.1:0-1079 GCF_002007445.2 Ailuropoda melanoleuca | reverse complement strand
CCCCCAACAGTGCAAGAGGGTTCCCTTTTCTCCACATCCTTGCCCAACACCTGTTGTTTCTTGTGTTATTTTAGCCATTCTGACAGGTGTGAGATGATATGTCAAGGCAGTTTTGATTCATATTTCCCTGATGATCAGTGATGTTGAACATCTTTTTAGGTGTCTGTTGGCCATCTGTATGTCTTCTTTGGAAAAATGTCTATTCATGTCTTCCGCCCATTTTTAAATTGGATTATTCATTTTTTTAGGTGTTGAGTCTTATGACTGATGAATGGATAAAGAATTTGTGGCATACAGACACACATACACAAACAATGGAAATGGAACATTACTCAGCCATAAAAAAGAGTGAAATCTTGCCATTTGCAATGACATGGATGCAGCTAGAGAGTATTATGCTAAGTGAAATTAGTCAGAGAAAGACAAAAACCATATGATTTCACTCATATGTGGATTTCAAGAAACAAAACAAATGAGCAAAGGGAAAGAAAAGAGAGAGAGAGAGAGGCAAACCAAGAAATGGACTCTTAACTATAGAGAACAAACTGATGGTTATCAGAGGGGATGTGGGTGGAGAAATGGGTGAAATAGGTGATGGAGATTAAGAAATGCATTTGTGATGAGCACCAGGTGTTGTATGGAAGGGTTGAATCACTATACTGCACACCTGAAACTAATATCACACTGTATGTTAACTAACTGGAACTTAAGTAGGCTCCACACCCAGCATGGAGTGCAACCTGGGGCTGGAACTCAGGACCCTGAGATCAAGACCTGAGCCAAGATCAAGAGTTGGATGCCCAACCGACTGAGTCACCCAGGCGCCCCCACCTAACTGGAACATCAAAAACTTTAAAAAAATCCAATTTGACAATTGATGCCTTTTAATTAGTACTCTAGCCATTTAAATATAATGAAATTATTGATATGTTTCTATCTAGCTCTACCATTTTATTATTTAATTTGTATCTTCTGTTTTTGTTCCAGTGTTTCCCTTTTCTGCCTTCTTTTGGATTTTTTGAAAAAAATATTTTTAGTGTTCCATTTTAATTTATATATTGATCATATACTTTTTTTTT
>NW_023236928.1:0-1079 GCF_002007445.2 Ailuropoda melanoleuca | reverse complement strand
AAAAAATTATATAAATCACCAGATTGTTACATGCTACGCTAAGACTGTCCACGTTTGATGATGAAAAAATAAGAATTTGGGAATTGCCTACTGGATTACATAATAGATGAGGAGAGATTGTGAGAGTTGATTTACTTTCTCCTCTTCTTCCCTAGTTCCAATATGGAATGCAAATTATGGTGTCTTACAATATATTATCCAAATGAATTGACCCATCACTAGACAGACAAATTCACCTTAACAATCCAAAAAGGGTGGGGATATATTTATTGATATGTATGTTTGTTTGTGTATGTGTGTGCTTGTGTATATGTGTGTGTAAATGTGTATACAGGATGATTGAAGACTGAAAGCATTTTCCAGTATCTCCTGAAATATATAGAGTAAGTTTACTTTTCTGTGTGGAGAAGCATTAAATGTAAAGCCAAATTTTGCACCCCATAATCTACTTGGTATTTCTCCAGATAACATATAATGTCCAGTTACTGGAATATTGTGCATTTTCAAATCTGAAATGACCCCTGGTGTCTTGGTTTCTTTTAAAATCCTATTTAAATAAAAATTCAAATCAGTAAACAAAAATCTGTTATTTATCATAATGCTTTCTCATAGAGTATATTTCATTACTCAGCAACCCTATATGTATACGAATAGTAGAAATTTAGACAACTAGTCTATACAAAGTCCTTATAGAGTCTAGCTTCCTAACTCTATCATTCCCAGTAGTTTGACCTTTACAATCTTAATTGGCTTACAAAATATACCCTGTTTAAAGTGGTTGTTGTTGTTATTACTGTTATTGTTTTTTACAGTAAAGCCCAAAATCACATATTAAGTCATAAATTAATATCCCCAATCCTAAAGTTATAATCCTCATGTTTTGAATACTTTAAAATTGAATTCACAAGTATTACTCTGTTTTGTGTGATTAAGTGTTAAATTGATTAAACACTGTTATTATAGAGAAAATTTGCTTAAATAAACTCTTCCTTATATGCTCCTGACAGTTATCTATTACAAATGATACTCATAGTTGTTTGACTCCTACAAGTTTGATTAAAAATCAAAATAATATGGGG
>NW_023236927.1:0-1079 GCF_002007445.2 Ailuropoda melanoleuca | reverse complement strand
CACTCCTCTTTAAAGCATGGCTGCCCAAGGTCTGGCCAAGTGCGTTCCGGGAGGAGGCCGGGAAATGCCCGTCTCCTGCCCAGCTGCCGGCTGGCCGCCGTGGGCCCCCGGAGCTCTTGCTAGACCAAACGCTCGCCGCTGACCCTATGTTTGCCTGAGCAGCTCAGCAGTCTGGTCTGAACTGCACGCTGACCTCAGCTGGTCCTTTGAGGAAACCGCATGGTTTGAGCAGGAATGGATGGAGCTTCCTGGCCACGTGCACTGGGAAGACCAGTCCTCACACCCTGGCAGGGCTTTGGGAGAGCAGGGAAATGGATTCCTTTCTGCTGCTCTGAGCACTCATTTCAAATGTCCTTTGGGCTCCAGAGAAGCTGCCAGAATATAAGATTGCACTTGTGCTAGTCACCTATCCCTGGCCCACAGCCACACACTCCCACGTCCACACTCACAAGCACACACCCTCCTGTCTTTCCTGCTTCTCCACTGAGCCTTTCCTGCTCATTGTGCACAATGAGCCAAGTGTGCAGACCTGCTGGGGTGGCCCTGAGTGCTGACGCCCTCTTTGTGGGAAGATGAGCTCAAAGTGGCCACTGGTGGCCCCATGCTCTTCTCTCAGCTTCCAGCCACAGATGACCACGGCCTACGGTTTTACAGAACCCAAGGCTCAGTCCACCACGTGGCCTGGGGATTCCCTCCACGTGAGCCCCTGAGCACCAGGACCCCAATCTGACCTTATTTCTCACGTCAGGTAAGGTCTGCAAGCTCCATGACCACCACCCCGTGTGGGACCCCCACGGCGCCCGGAAAGCAGTCTGGGAACAGAATGTGCCTGCAGGAGGGCCCCGGGCCTCGTGGCCAGGACAGCAGGACGTTGGAACAGCCTTGCGCTTCCGGGAGCCTCGGTCGCGTTCCGTGAATTACGAGAGTAAGACCTGAGCTCAGGATCTGGCTCAGGAGGTGATGACTGACAGTCTCACGGCCGCGAAGCCCTGAACATGTCGGATGTTTAAGCTGTGCAGTGGCTTCTTGATAATTTGTTCGGCAAATATCAAAGATACGAGCGCAGGGGCCAGAGGGAG
>NW_023236925.1:0-3528 GCF_002007445.2 Ailuropoda melanoleuca | reverse complement strand
TCTCTCTCTCTCTCAAAAAAAATTTCAATAAGTTGGATCCTCATTACTAAAAGTCATTCTATGTTTAAAATTAAATTTTAATCTATTAACAAATTAAATTCCAATTATTAAATTTAATATTATGGAGCAAACATGCCATGGAGAGGGAAGTCTAAAATCTTTTATTTCTCACAGGAAAAGCACTACCACGCACCACTCATTTATCTGGGGACGGAAACTCCAATTATGAAGTCAGCATTGGAGGCAGAGAGACATTCCTGAGGGACCCGGAGCCCCTAGACCTTTCAGTCAGAACTTCACAGCCTGGGATAGCCTCCGCCAGCAACAGGAGCGTTCACAGCTGCTATGTTCTGGTTAGCCCAGTTCAACCCCCACCTCCTTATTGTGATCACTGCGGTTTTTAGAAGCCATCCTGTTGAAGAGGTCACGTAGGAAATGGCGACCGTGTTTGGAGGCAGCAGCAGGCGATAGACGCCCTCATGTAAGCGACCACAGGCACTGGGCTTGATTGCCTGAGCTCAAGTCCCAACACAGTCTTTTACCAGCTCTGGGACCTGCAGTTAAGTCGCTCAGCCTCCTGGGGCCAACTTCCTCATCTGTAAAATGCAAATAAAATCATCATGAAGAATATGGCCAGCCTCCGTCCTCAGGATCGTGAGACTGCAGATGGATCTGCTGTTGTGCAATGTTTCTTGCTCTTCCAGTAAATTCTGAAAGGGTCAGATTTCTACAGCAGCATGTCACCAAGTATGCCTCTGTTGGATGACATAACACTAGGGAAGCCCCAAAATTTCTTCTGAACTGTGTTTTCATAAACGGTTAGAGTTCTGATTTTTTAAGTCAGAAGTTTGGAAAGTTTTGCCCAATATCATTTCCTTAACAGCTGTGTCTAGATAATATAACCTGATGTTTGATGTTATGAGCTTATATTTGTTCATAATGTCTATACAAAACCTATCTTTCAATCAGATTTGACTTGTTAAAATCTCAGATTTTTAATTGCTTAAAATATTCACTCAAAGATATTAGTTAACTTCATTACATGAAACTTTGCTATGATTACTACATTGTCCTGAAGTCCTTGTACACTTTCCAGTTTATGAGCAATATTGCCAAAACATACAGATTCGGGAGATGAGGATGCAGGGGTGGCTGGGCGTTGGGGGGCGTTATTTTGCCTACCACAAGCATCGTGCTGTTGAGCATAAGCTCATCTATAGGACTATCAAGAACCATTATTGGATTCCACACCATAGAATGACTTGGTCAGATTTTTATGTTGAAAGATAACGTCTGTAGGGTAGAGGCAAAGATTCTGGACAAGTCCAGGTAGAAGTTGGTGAGGATCTTAACTGGGGAGGGCACGATGCTCAGGGAGAAAAAGGGACACCGAATACTCGTAGTAGAATGTAAATATTCAATCACTCTGACTGTGAGAATTTTACTATTGTGTTCTTTCTCAACACTTTCCTTGCTGAATTGGAGGGATGGAATGTAATTATTTCTTACCCTCTGGGAGAGTTCAAAGACCAGGCCTTCCGTGCCCTTAGAGAAAGGGATTTGACTATTTTGGCTGCTTTTGATTTAGGCTCTAGATTTAATGAGTCATTGGGGTCTGTTAGAAGTGAACATGGGGCATGGCAGGGATAAAGAGGCTGTGGGGATGGGCAGACTGGAGAGAGGAGCAAGAAGTGGGCATACTATATGGGACGCCCGACGCCTAGCAATTCATCTGGAGGAAGTGGCCCAAGAAGGGAAAAGCCTAGTGCTTAGAAGTGGGCCTGAGGAGGGATCTGGGTCCTCAGTCACTGAGCAAGAACCTCTTGCAAGATAAGGCAGAGACGCTCCTGAGGCTTGCTTACCAAGTCATTTCATTTCTTCCTGGACACACAAGGAATCTATCTTCTCCAGCCCTCAGCATCTAGGTGGGACCATGTGCCTGGTTCTGGCCAATGGGATGTGCACAGAAGTAGCGAGTGCCACTTCCAGACCTGGAAAGCAGGAAATCACCTATTCTTGACCCTGCTTTCCCTTTCACTGCACCCTGGGGATCATGACTATAAAGACAGTGAATCTATAGGATAGAAAGAACTTGAAGGACACCCGTCCTAGAAGGCTGTGCGGTGAAGAGTATCTGCGTTGGACTTAGCATTAAGTGAAAACTAAATGTTTCTCATGTAAGCCACTGAAATCTGGGGTATATTTCTTCATGCAGCAGGGCCTAGCCTGTCGTGACTAAAACACCAAACGACTGTGCTTTTAGTCCCTAAGAGAATGTCACTTTGTGGGCACCAGCACCAGACCCTATAAGTTTACAGTGGGAGGGACATTTGGAAAGACATGATTTTCTGGGGTTCTTTCTGATTGTCCCCTGGTCGACCACCCCCTCCCCCCACCACGTCATGGCACCTCAAGATGCCTGTGAACCCAAGAGGTGTCAGACCTACACGCCCAGTAAAACACTGGGGTGGTGGGAAGTTCTGCTTGCACTCAGGGGTCTGAGCTATACTTGCAAAGTCTGCCCATGCAAGGGACCTCTACGATGGGTCAGCAGTCACCCACACCTTGGACACATTGTATTTTTTTCTTCTGAAAATGAGAACAAACAGAATGCTACTTGCTGCTTTCATGGTCCTAATCCCTGAAGCCAACTTTATTTTGACTCTGTAGTAATTGCTCTGTCTTAGCCTGAGATCCGCCCAGAGCAGAGCCTGAAACAAAGACCTGTGTGCGGGAGGTTTATTTAACGTGATCTCAGGGAGCAAGAGTAAGAGATCGGCAAGTACAAAGCGGGCAAGAAGAAAAAACTACTACCAGGACATTTTATCAGGTTATTCACCTACTGGGGGGACTCCTGGGGAGTCTCTACAATGCAGGTTAGGGTTCCAAAGTGCTTCCTTTTCCAGACATATCTGTTTGAGACTGGATTTTCTCCATTCACTTCAACAAAGGCAACATATTGCAACAGATTGAATGCAGAACTGACATGAACATCAGTCATCTTTTATTAAGCGAGACACTAAAGAAATCTGCAAAAGAAATGAGTTCTGGAAAATACAGTCATTTTTATATGAATACATATTTCATGTTAATATGCAGTGGGTAACTGTTATTTTAAAGGAATTAATAAGTATATAGTTTACAATTTGCTCAGTTTTGTTAATAAAGTAAATATTGATAGATATAATCCACATAAGCTAAAGGTTTTTGAGGTCCTCAATAATTTTCATTAAACTTTTCATTTTGAAATAATTATTCTCAATAATTTTTAAGAATTTTCAGGCGTCCTGAGCAGCTTGTGAAAGTAAATTAAAGGAAACCGTATTTAAAATGGAGTCAGGAAGCCCGGAGGGGGAGCCTGTACCACCACTCACCATAAGAAGCACCTTTCATTCCCCAAAAGGAAGACGATTACTTTACCTAGGAGGTGGGAGGATAGAAGACCGGTGATGGGTAGTAAGGAGGGCACGTATTGCATGGAGCACTGGGTGTTACACGCAAGTAATGAATCATGGAACTTTACATCAA
>NW_023236924.1:0-1079 GCF_002007445.2 Ailuropoda melanoleuca | reverse complement strand
CCCCCCCCCCCCCCGCCCCGCCCCAGCCAGTTGTCTGTGAAAGCTGAAAGGGTTTCTTGTATTCCCAGGCCCAGAATGGTGGAGAAGGAGAGAACTGAAACTCAGCCTGTCTTTAACACCCTTTGTGGGACTCCTGTACACACCTCCCTCCCTAAGTCCCCAGGTCTCCGTACTTCCCAGGACCCCCAGGCCATCCCCAGATTGTCACTTGCTCAGGCTGCAGACAGCCAGGCTCCCCAGACCACTCAGCTCCAATGTCCTCACAGGAAACCATGCTTAGAAGGGCCATCAGACTGGCTTACTCTGATCTTGGCAATAGGCCTGACCCTCTCTGAATGTAGACCATGTTGAGTTTTGTGCCTCACAAGTGAAGCG
The DNA here is from genome assembly GCF_002007445.2 of Ailuropoda melanoleuca. NCBI lineage: Eukaryota > Metazoa > Chordata > Mammalia > Carnivora > Ursidae > Ailuropoda > Ailuropoda melanoleuca. The sequence goes on along the minus strand of NW_023236924.1, from coordinate 704 downwards.
TGATAATAAGAACTTGGAGAGGATCTCACAGGGATATGAGTTTGGGAAAAAGACCTAGACCAAATGCTGAGAGGAACAGGGCGACTTAACTCAGTGAGCAGGAAGGATGTGCAAAGTACCAACGGCCCCAATGACTCAGGCAGACTGACCCAGAGCAGAGGAGTGGGACATCACCTGAGAGATTGAGGTTGGACAGAACTTCTCCCTAGTAAGGACCCCGAAGATCTTGAATTAGATGGGGGAATGGGGGTGGGAAGATTGTCAGAGAGACTGAAGAGGGGAGGATTACTAACTAGGGTTTCTGGTAAGACTAGCAAGAGTTAAGATAATTTAAGGATGAGTAAAGCAATGTCCAGTCAGTGGTGGTGGGGGGCTTGTTCTCCTCAGCAATCTCTCTGGCCCTGAGTGAGGCCATCAGGCTAAATTTTACCCGTGTGCACTTGAAGGTGCAGGAGAGTGACACGGAAAGGAGGGGAGAGAGGACAGTGGGAAAGGCAAGAAAGAAGGAAGAATGGCATCCGTAATTGCCCTTGGTCCGCTTCCGTGTCCCCAGTCATCCTTACGAGGCCTTCCAGGGCCTTTGACGTGGAACCTGTTCAGGAAAGCAGGATGGCCTCCGGTTAAGGACACTGGCTTTGGAGTCAAACCCGAGAGTCCCAGCACTGCTTTATACAGGCCGATCAGTCCTCACCCCATGCATACTC
>NW_023236923.1:0-1079 GCF_002007445.2 Ailuropoda melanoleuca | reverse complement strand
CGGCTGCCGAGGGCTCCTCCGTGCCCAGGCTTTCCTCAGAAGAGGGCTCACAGCCAGGCTCAGCCATGTGGGGCTCACCTTCCCGACAGTTTGGAAGGAAGGGCAATGGTGGCTTTTGAGAGGCGCTGGCCCATTTATAGTCCCTGCATTTCCTGACGTCATGGGCAACCTCCGCATCTGATTGGACACAATGCAACGGTGGGAAGCGGAGCTCTATGCCAGGCCTTGTCACCTGTGATTGCATACCCTCGAGCTCAACGTCACATCAGACAATCTGAGGAAAATCCGGTGCCCTCTAAACCTCTTGGGACATAAGTTAGAAAATCTTTGTAAGATGCCACAAAGTGCAAAAGGTCTTCTGAGAATAGGAGCTGACTGATGCCTATGTAATGAGAACTTTAAAAAATATATCGCTCAGGGTTGCCTGCTTAGCTCAATTGATTCAGTGTCTCACTCTTGATTTCTACTCATGATCTCAGGGTGGTGAAATCTAGCCCCTTGTGGAGCTCCCCCTCTGCAGGCTGTCTGCTTGACATTCTTTCTCTCCCTTTCCCTCTACTCCTCCCCCTGTGCTCTCTCTATCTCTTTCTCCTCTTTTCTCAAATAATTAAATCTTTTAGAAAATATATCACTCAAATTACCTAAATTGTGGAAAGTCAACAGCACTATGACTGTGCCACAAATTGGCCATTTCACCTCTAATGCATAATCTACTGGGTGGCCACTATGGCTTGATCAGAAACTCTCTGACATAGCTACCGGAGTGCTCCCACAATCAAGGGACCCTGCTTAGTAACCAGTGTCTTCAGTTCTGATAAAAACTCTCCTTGATTTGGGAAGGAAATGGCAAAACCACCGTCTCCAAAATCAGAACATATACAGAAGTGAAAATACTTACAGAGACAGTTTTAAATCCTTAAACGTGCACTACGTTTAAAATTTTCTTATCAGGGACGCCTGGGTGGCTCAGTCGTTAAGCGTCTGCATTTGGCTCAGGGCATGATCCTGGCATTCTGGGATCGAGCCCCATGTCAGGCTCCTCTGCTGGGAGCCTGCTTCTTCCTCTCCCACTCCCCCTG
>NW_023236922.1:0-1079 GCF_002007445.2 Ailuropoda melanoleuca | reverse complement strand
TGGGCTTTTTTCTGTACATCTAGGTGATCTGCTTTGTGTTCTGAATTTCATGTCTGCAGGATGCCAAGACCTTAAATTAATGAAAAAAATTGACTACATTTCCATAGCACTTTATAATGTGATATCATGATGGTCACTTTTTTCTAATTTTCACCTTACATAGAGCCCTTTGTTGTTATAATTGCAAAATTCATTCAGACATTTTGCCTTCTATGCCAAAACTTTTTTTTTTTTGGCTGCTTCTCAGCTTTTCTTGTCACATGTTCAGGAAGCCACTTTCTTCAGATTGAGGGTTAGGGATAGTGTATCTTCCTGCTATTTTTGCCATTCAGAGACCTCTCCAGAGGGTTAGGGTTAAATTTAGATTTAGAGTTAGGAGTTAGGGCTAGGTTTAGGTAAGTATTAGGTTATGTACCTGGTACTTTGCAGTTCAGAGGCCTCTTCAGAGGTAAAACCCTACATTTCTGCTGGTGTTAGAAAAAACATATATGCCGAAACATCTTAAGAATGTGAAAGATGAGGAGGTCAAGGTGTTAGATAGTAAGGTGTTAAGATATTTTTAGAACTGGAAAATTTGACTCTGAGCATGTATCTAAGGTTTGAGCAAAGCCAGTTTAAAGTGTGTTTGTTAAAAAACAAAAAACATGATTCAGCTGATTTGGGGCCTGAGAGAAAAAGAATAAAGGAAATATATACAATGTATCTTGAGTTATTTAAAGAAAGCAGGAAGTTCGGGAACTGGTCCTCACTTTCCTTCAAAAGACTCCATGGTCATTTGGAGAACAAATGTATACTTTTGTCTTGGGTGGTTAAGTCCATCAAGGTATAGAACAGCAGGTACCAGCATGGGAAATAATCGAGCTGCTAGGCCAAGCAGCAGCAATGCCATGGCTCTGAGTGGTGAAAAGAAAGTGATGTATATTTGTGCAAACATTATCCCAGCACCAAATTCTCAATGCTTGCTGTGTCAGCATTTCTTTCCCCAGCTGTACAAAATCCTCAAATGCTACTGATATATTTATTTTTCTTTTTTAAAGGGGCATAAAATTCTGTACTGGCTGAAGTAAAAAAAAAAAAAA
>NW_023236921.1:0-1079 GCF_002007445.2 Ailuropoda melanoleuca | reverse complement strand
CACACACACACACACAGTTTAACTCGGTTGATCTACATAGAGATGCTGAAATTCACCATTTTAAAATAAGCACTGCTGATGATTCTGATGCAGGTGGGTGATGGATCAGATTTTGAGAACCAGCACTATAGACAAAAGAATCTAATAAAGAATATTTGTGTGGGTAATTGACATAATGAGATTTATATATTTCTGTAAGCATATATTTTATAATGTTATCAAGCTTTCATGTAGAAAGTATTTAAAATGTAACTATAAGTTAAGAATAAGATGTCATAACTGTTTTATGGCAAAGTATATATACAAATAAGAGAATGAATAAGAAGACATTCAGCCTGAGAACAAAGCAATTACACAATTCTGAAAAGTTTACCAACGCATTCAGGTAATTTTTAACAATGGAAAAATGTATCATGTAACAAAAACATAGGCTTCTTCATTTAAAATACAATTTATTTAGTGGAAAACAGGATTAAAAAAGCTATACTTAGTAATGAGCCTGTTTTATTTTTCATTTCATATACAATAAGCTGCTAACAATATATCATTTTTAAAGGGGGCGGGTTATCCATTTCCCCATTCAACTTATTTAGAAGATTGGGGACACAAACTGGGGTCATGCTATAATGAACTATCTCATATATTTAGGCAGATTAAGAAGTGCCTGGGTTTTATTATCTCAGATTTGTATTATGCAATTCATGTAATAAATAAGATAATTTTATTTTCCCTAATTTCTTAATGGAAAAAATTAATTGCTGGGCAACATACCCTTGTGAAATATATAATTTAAATATACATTTATAAGTAACAAAATTAATCCCCAAAGGTCAAACATTTTACATAAATTTATGGAGCAGCAAATGATGAAAAAAATCTTGGCTGTCTGATCTTATCACCTCAATTTTCAGATAAGGAAATAGGGGTTGAAAATTGAAATGATTTGCCTAACATCACACAGCTGTTTAGAGGCAAAACTAGAACTGGGATTAAGATCTTACAACTCTCAATACATTGGTTTTTATACAGTAAAATGCTAGAAGTAGAAGACAGTTTGTGTGTGTGTGTGTGTGTGTGTG
>NW_023236920.1:0-1079 GCF_002007445.2 Ailuropoda melanoleuca | reverse complement strand
AGGTTTTATACCTGTTGGGATCTTTTTTTTTTAATCGATTAACATATAGTGTATTACTAATTTCAGAGGTAGAGTTCATTGTTTCATCAGTCTTATATAACACCCAGTGCTCATTACATCACGTGCCCTCCTTAAAGCCCATCACCCAGTTACCCCATCCCCCCCCACCAACCCTCCAGCAACCCTCAGTTTGTTCCATAGAGTTAAGAGTCTCTTACGGTTTGTCTCCCTCTCTGATTTTGTCTTATTTTATTTTTCCCTCCCTTCCCCTACGTTCATCTGTTTCATTTCTTAAATCCCACGTATGAGTGAGATCATATGATACTTGTCTTTCTCTGATTATTGTGCTTAGCATAACACCCTCTAGTTCCATGCACGTCATTACAAATGGTAAGATTTCTCTTTTTGATGGCTGAGTAATATTCCATTGTATATATACGTACCACATCTTCTTTATCCATTCATCTGTCAAATGGGCTCTTTTGGGACAGTCTAGCGGAGGAGGCATTTGGTTATATGGGTCTAGAGCGTAAGGAAACAATTTCAGGCAGACATAGAGATATGGAAGGAGTTTTGAGAGAAAGGAAATGATCAACAATGCCTAACCCTCAAGAGAATCTAGAAGCACAAAGACTGACAAGTCCTATTGGACAAAGATTATTCATCCTCCTGTGCCCTCGAAGTATAGGGGGAAAATGTAAGGGACCTGAAGAACTGGCATGAAGCAAATTCCATCTATCCACTAGTGAAGGACAGCTGTGAGCCCCCCTCTATGCAACACACATGTCCTGCTTCCATATTCCTTAGGGCAAGCAAGTCACAGCCATGCCACGAGCCTCTTGGATATACCCTGGACCCCAAGGACACAGTCATTGCATAAATTCAGTGCAAATGAGCCGAAGGAATACAAACACATGTCGGAATGCACATTCTTTGCTTCTGATCTATGCTTCTCCCTGCCCTCTCAACAGTAATAGCAACCAGGAAGAAGCCCAAGAAGAGGCAATACACGGATGCTTGACTTTTTAACGCAGTGACCCTGCCCTCTAGTGAATGTGGCTCAACCCAGTGGCTTTAAA
>NW_023236919.1:0-588 GCF_002007445.2 Ailuropoda melanoleuca | reverse complement strand
TTGTTAAGCTGTCTTCCTCCCTTGGTACTCATCCCAAACCAGGGAGGTTCTGAGTGGGTTATCAGGGGCTGGGCCAGGCTGCCAGGGCCAAGTGCACGGAGATGGGGGTTTCCAGAGTGCACTGGGTGACACCTGCCANCTGGGTGACACCTGCCCCTTCATCTTGAATTTTCGGGGCTGCTGTTCCTTCATTTGTAAAAGGAGCTCATAGATGTTTTCCCCAGATCCTAATACAGTGAGTCCTTTAAAGAACTCATTGGCTATTTAATTTCTTTTTATAATACTCCTGTAAAGCAGAGGGAAAGAGGGAAATTATCTGTCTGTGCCCCATGGTGGTGTATATGAGACAGTGGTGGTTGTAAACCAGACCAGTGACAGGCAACCCTAAAGGGCTTGCCTCCCCCTTCTATGGCAATCGTGCTGCAATGCCTTTTCTATTCTCCTGAAATGAAATTCATAGTCTATATAACCTGTTTACCCAGATAATTAAAAAATATGACTTTCACAGCCAGATGAAGGAGAAATAAGGAGAACTATTTATAAGAGAATGTTTTGTATTTAATACTGAAGTACAAAAGTTACAGGAGA
>NW_023236918.1:0-1079 GCF_002007445.2 Ailuropoda melanoleuca | reverse complement strand
GTGTGTGTGAGTGTGTGTGTGTGTGTGTGTGTGTGTGTGTGTGTGTATGGTGAGAGATAGAGAAGAGGGGGAGAGAGAAACCTTATGGTTTGAAAATAATATTGATGAATTCAAATTAAAAAATCAATAACTGCACTAGCCAAAGAAATTCTATCTATGGATCCATGGACTGTGTATGGCTCCTGGGCCACCATCTTGTCCCCTTCCTGCTAGAGCAACCCACCTTGACTTTACTTCTTGCCGCCTTTGGGGCTGGGTCAGTCTCCATGCTCTAAGTGAGAAGCAGCACAGTTACAAGTGTGGACTCTGGAGTCAGAGTCCTGAATTTAAATCCTAGATTCCCCCACTTTCTAGCTGTGACTTCAGGTCTCTGACCTTTGGTTTCCTCTTCTCGAAAATGGGAGCTACAAGAACCCCTACCCCAGAGAGTTGATGTGAGCCTCCAGTGAGATACACTGCATGTATCAGGCCCATGGGATACAATTCGAGCCTGTGGTAAGAACACACAGTGACTGGAAGCACTCGTTATATTACAGATGTCTTAGTAAGTGGCCCTTTAAATCCTAGGCCTTCATGGAACCTGTCATTCACCATGGAGAGCAGAATCCATTTGTGTTCTTGGGTTGCATGTAACAGAATATAGGCTCCAGCTGATGTCAGCCCAAAATCTGGAGTAGCTTCCAGTGTAAGTGAAAGCAGAATAATTAGACCTTGAGAAAGACCAAGGAAAGGACAGCTTCTGGGATCCAAGCAATAGTAAGGAATGAAAACACAGGGTCTTCAGAGTGTAGCTGCTGGAGTGAACCCTTCAGCCCAAGATTTAAATTCCCAGGACAGAATCTGATTGGAAACTCTTCCATCACAAGTCCACGCCTTGGCCAAGAGCAGGGCACCAATTGGGAAGGTGTCTAAGATAGGGTGGGTAAGATAGGATGGATAGGCTGGAGTCATCAGCACAGACCCAGTGACGTCACACAACATGTGTGAAACAAAGACTTGTTTCTTACTCACTGGAAGTTCAGTGTGGACTAAATAAAACTCCCCAGGGCAGCTGTCCTCTACATGCTGAAGCAGGATCC
>NW_023236917.1:0-1079 GCF_002007445.2 Ailuropoda melanoleuca | reverse complement strand
TACATCAAAAACTAGGGATGTACTGTATGGTGACTAACATAATATAATAAAAAAGTATTATTAAAAAAAAATAAAGGGACAGGGCTGGCTATAGGCCTTGCACAGGTATAGGAGAACACAAGCATGCCTGGGTGCACATACTCGTGCACACACACACACACGTGCGCACACAGTGCACATGCACACAGACCCCGCTTTTGTTCGTGTCTCAAACAACCCAGCCCATCATGGGAAAAGCCATACCCATCCCCCCAGCTTGGTATTTTCTCTAAGTTTGGTCATATTGCTTGGCTGTAACAGGGTCTTCCTGGACAGATTTAAAAGAAATCTGCAGGGAAAATAGCCACTCTGTCATCTGCCCCAAGATGCCCCAAAGTTCCCTGTCCGCACCGTGGGGGCTGTAGTTCCCTGACTCTGGCCTCACTTCAATCCCTTCTTGACATTTCCTGATTTGCAGGCCCAGGGAACCATCCTTGCCAGGCTCCCCTGGAATTCTGCAGCTGAGTCTGCCAGTCCCCCACCTGCCCTTGGGGCCCAGCAGCAGCCCTGGTCTCCTCGTAGGCCTCTCCCATGTTTGGATCAGCAATGCCAACTCAAGCCAGAAAGACCCCCACACAGGAAGCCTGCCCAGTCCTGTATCTCTGGGGCTCCCTAAGCGCCCACTCTAAGCCAACCTCTGTGCTGAAGCTGGATTCGAGGTCCAGCTGCTACTCTCAGGGTGTTTGTCTGCAACAGCTGGATCAGTTGGGTCCTTGGTTGCCAACCCCAGAAATAGACTCTGCTGATGCAAGCAGAGGAAGGGGGATGCTGGAAGGTGCTGAGAGGCTGGAGAAGTAGGTTCAGACCAGCTCAGGGACACAGGGGCACAGTGGTCTCATTGGAGCCCCACTGCTGCCATTGCCAGCTGTCACCACCAAGAGTGAGCCCTGCACCAGTCAGGCCCTGGCCACAGGCCCACACCTAAAGTGCCAGATGTCAGGGGCTAGGGAGAGGGTATCCCAGGCCACCTTGGCCACCAGCAAGTTTCTCTGAAATAGAAAGGGGCCTGGATGCCAGAAAAGTGACACACGCCCCCCCCC
>NW_023236916.1:0-1079 GCF_002007445.2 Ailuropoda melanoleuca | reverse complement strand
TGTGGCACAGTTGTTAAGTGTCTGACTGTTGGTTTTGGCTCAGGTCGTGATCTCTGGGTCAGGCTCTGTGCTCAGCACAGAGTCTGCTTAGGACTCTCTCTGCCCCTCCCCCTCCTTAAAAAAAAAACTGACCCAGTTGGTTGACCTGCCCTATACCAGCCTTGTCCCTTAAGTGGCCAACAGCATAGGGTTGGAATTCAGATAAACCTTTGAATTCCATTGGGTCAAGTGGCTTTACTCCAGCACAGCCAGAATTGGAGGAGAGTGAAGTTTACTCCCAGAAAGTTCAGAGAACATAGAGGCAAATTGTCCTGAAAGTGTTGTGTTTTGTGATAAAAATGATTGTGATATAGTCAATATGGAAAAACAGAATTCTGCCAATTTACTCGCATGTGTCGGAATATCTCCCTGTCCCAAATCCTTCAGTAAAACTGAACCTCTCGGAAAATTTATTCTATTTCACACATGGTTTTAATTCCATGCCTGCTATCTTACCCGAGGACCCCAGGGGTAAGAAAATTCACATAAAAAATGAGAGACTTTCTAAGAGTTTGCCAATTCCCCTGCAGAACAGGGATAACCATATGTCACTAGGTTTGGTGGGGACGATTAAAAGGGAGAATGTGTGCAAAGTGCCAAGTAGATTTTGAAGAGCAAAAAACAGAAGACTTTCTTGTATCAGGTGCCGGATTGGAATAGTACATCCTGCAGGTGCTTATGACAAAACACTGATTGCCGCTTCTTTTTATGCAGCTCAAAAAATGTTTTTAATTGAAGTGTAGTCGACATACAATATTATATTAGTTTCAGGTGTCCAGCATAGCGATTCGGCCATTCTATACATTACGGAACACTCAGCACAATGAGTGTAGTTACTACCTGTCATCACACAAAGTTACTAAAATATGCCTGACTCTATTCCCTGTGCTCTACTTTTCATCCCTGTGACTTATTTATTTTATAACTGGAAGTTTGTATCTCTTAATCTCTTCCACCACATTTCATCCATCCTCCCACGCCTCTCCCTTCTGGCAAGCACTAGAATGATTTATTCTCTGTATTTATGACTCTATTTCTGG
>NW_023236915.1:0-1079 GCF_002007445.2 Ailuropoda melanoleuca | reverse complement strand
AAAAAAAAATCCTTCCTGAAGTTTCATGCTGTAGTACTACCCCTGGGTATGACTCCCATGTGAGGGTGTCAAATGTAGTTACATTGTTCTCTCTGTTCCTTAATGACTCACCTCGGCATGCAAGTCCAACATCATCGCCGCCCTACTAGGCTGCCGAGTTAGCTATTTCAAGGAACAACTATTCATGTTATCCCATCAAAATTATTTTAAACCATACCCAGAAAATAATAAAAATAGTAATGCTCACTACATTAGACCCTTCACCCAAGGATATCCAAGCATTTTACAAGATTTCTTTATCAGTCATTTGCATAACACAACCAAGAAACAGGTGAGCAATATTAAAAATCATACTTCTATTTCTTTAATCATACTTCTTTAAAAAAATAGTATAGACTCATCCTCAGTTCCTTCTTTTTTTTCTTATAGCTTTCCAACTTATTTGAAGATTCCAATGGAATCTGACAAAAGGATGCAGAATCCAGAACTAGATAACACAATAAACATTTGATTTGGGGGGAAAGGCAAACAAATAAAGATGATATATTTTTCTGGATCCAAAAGTGTTCCTTTCCTTCTGAAAATCCTCACAGCCTATACACTTACTTTCCTGTTCCTCATCAATCATCCTCATCTATGAAGTACCTACAAACATGTAATCAATGAAGCAACATGTGATGGAAATTCTGAGACCTAGCAAAAGCCTTATCAACCTTACAAAGGTCAAAAGGCACAAAGGGAGAGGTAACCTTATATCCCTGTGTGGGAGGCATCCTCCTTCAGCCTATTTGGCTTGAAGGGACACTTGTGAGGTCATGTTGCTCGGTGATAGTGCTGCCAGCCCTAGAATGATTGATTCCTATAACTCGCTGTCTATTTTGTTCACCACCGTACGCCCAGCACCTGCAACAGTGTATCTTGCCTATAGTAAGTGCTTAGCATTAACCCGTATTTGTTAAATGAATGAATCTACAGTACTTTTGATTTATGGATCACAAACAGATTTTTCTCAGCTTGTAATTTAAATACTTTGCCCAGTGAACAGACTTTGATAATAATTTGAACAAATTGGCTATAAA
>NW_023236914.1:0-3475 GCF_002007445.2 Ailuropoda melanoleuca | reverse complement strand
TAACTGGGTGATGGACATTAAGGAGGGCACGTGATGTAATGAGCACTGGGTGTTATATAAGACCAATGAATTATTGACCTCTGCCTCTGAAACTAATGATACACTGTGCGTTAATTAATTGAATCTAAAAATTAATTAATTAATTTTAAAAAAGAATATGTGAGCCAGGAGAAACAACGTGATCAGCCTTGTCCCCCTTCCCTCCTGTATTTTCAGGGTCCTCTCCCCTCATTCTGTCACCCTCCTCTGCCTTCCTTGCTCCTGTCCCCCCTTGTTCCTCTAGTAGATCAGAAGGCAAAGCTTCCAGCACTTCAGGGCGCAGTAGAAAAGGAACTAGAGTAAAAGACAATGCAGATTCTATTCCCATCTTTACTAATGGTGTGGCTCCACCAATCCCCAAGTCTCTCCGGGCTCAGTTTTCGCATTGACAAAGGGAGAGACAAAATTAGGTGACCCACTCCTATACATCACCATACGTGACCATTCACCTAGTTATCCTATTAAGTATAAGTAAAACATTTTTTGTCTGTCTTTTTTTGAAAGGTTATAGCCCAGCAAGTATCAGATAAACACTTGGAAGAGGGCCGGCTTTATCCTCCTTTGGACTCCATTAGAGATGTTTCTCTGAAAATTGCAACGAAGGTAAAAACCACTTTGGTCGAGTCTCGTTATTTTTCCTTCTTTCATTTGCTAAATATGCATTTTTAGGTACTTCCTTGAAATGTATATCTGTGTCAGCTTATTTTGTCAGAAGTCAGAGAAATGAGACGCAGTGCCTCAGGAGAGCTTAGGAACTACATATCATCCCAAGGAATTGAAGAATTGGGCTGAATCATTAATTTCCCTATCATTCTTTTTCTCTTCCATAAGCTAAGTAAGTTAGTAGGGTTTCATTTCAGTTAGGTTTCCCCCCTTTTTATAATTTATTGTTTTCCATATCATACTTGTGATACTCAACAAAATACTGCAGGTGTGGTAGAGAAATATAGACCCTGAGTCACCTGTCTTACCCATGTCGCCTTGATGTATGGCATCTTCAGGATCACAACTGATAACACTGGGCAGGGTGCAAAACAATGAGGGCAAGCAACTCAACGCTGTTGGGCTGACAGATGAACTATTGGAACAATTAGCCAAGAAGAACCTAAACTCAGAGAAATTGTCTTTAATTAAGATGCGTGAGAAATTGACTTTTTTTGCAATATAAATGTATTTACCTCCTAGGGTTGCCATAACAAAATACCACAGACCTGATGGCTCAAACAACAGTTTGAGGGCTAGAAGTCTAAGTTTAGGGAGTTGGAGGCTTGATTTTCTTGGAGGGCTCTCTCCTTAGCTTGTGGATGACTGCCTTCTCACTGTGTCCTCGTGTGGTCTTTTCTTTGTGTACAAACATCCCTGGTTCTCGTGGTATGAGAAATTTACCCTTCCTTTACAAACACTACTCATTAGGGCCCACCAAACAGCCTCAGTTTAACTTAATTACCTCTTTAAAGGCCCTATCTCCAAAGAGAATCACACTCTGAGGTACATTGTCAAGTGTCCCCTCAGGCGCAAAATTACTTTTGGTTGAAAATCAAAACCATTAGCAAATGTATCAAAGCAAACCATATTTAGGACTCACATACCATTATTTGTCTTGGTGATTGAGGGTGCATGCTTCAAAAACCACACAATACTTCAAAAAACTTTCGATAATCTCCTTGGTTACCTATTCACGAAAGAGTATCCTATTTTCTACTGTTTATATCTCCTAGTTTTTAATGACTTTGGGTTGTTAATGCACCGAACAGCACATTATCATGTTAAGTTCAATTTAAACGAGAATGTGTTAGCTTACAATTAGAGGAGAAAGTACGAAAGCAAGGAACCTCAGGGGAGTTCAGAAAGACCAAGATATTACACCTCAAGTAATGGGAAAACACAGAGTGCAGAGACAGAAACTGGGAAGTTAGGACAAAGAATCAAGTCAAGGGAGGAAGATGGTCTCAGTAGACCACAAACTTGAGGTCTCAGGGCATATTCGTACACAATTCCCACAATTCCAGCAAGTCGATGGAAGTGACTGAAACTTAAAGAGACACTAGATATAAAGGTGTGGGCAGTATTTCTGTGTGATAATGGGGGAAGCGCCAGGAGTGGTTGGGGCTACCAAGACAGCAGGTATAGACAGGTGAGAACCAAGGATAGAACATCGTTTGTTATTCTGTCCACAAGCCAGAGGCAAGAAGCCAGTGAAGGGAAGTCAAGATTTTAAGAAGAGACTCAGAACTGAGCAGCATGTCAGAAATTAGATAAGACACAGTGTCAGGATGGGAGTGAAAGTTATGATTGGCACAGCTGTGGTAGTGAGAAACACGGGTGAACTTTTAGTACCTACAAAGTTATCAGAACTTTTACAAAACCAATTTCAATTAGCACAGAAGTTAATTCTAGGGAGAATTAGGAAAGCAAGAGAATACAAGCTGCTCTTGCAGAGTCTGGCATTGACAAGGAGAGAGGGAAGAAGATGTCACTTAGAGAGGGGGTCGTTGATACAGTGGGTCCTGGGAGCAGCAAGAGGAATGAACACAGTCTGTGTCAGGAATGCAACGATGTGTTTTATTATAAACATAATACAGCCATTGCAAAACGCACAAGGGGCTCTGGGGTGATGGAGGTGTTCAGACTCTGGATATGGTAACAGTTGCACAACTCTGCCAGTTTACAAAAATAATTTAATTGTGCACTTAAAATGTTTGGATTTTGTAGCCAGTGAATTATATCTCACAAAAGCTGTTAAAAAGCAATAATAACACATTATAGGTAGTTCGGGAAAAAGAGAAGAAACTACCCAATACTCTGTTTTTCTAACATAAGCAGTTTTATTGTTTCGGTGTATGCCGCCAGTCTTTTTTCATTTGCTTGCTTTCTTTGCTAATATCGTCCTAATCATGATGAATAGATCTATTTCGTGTTTTTCACAAACATTTCTCCATAATATGGCACAGTCTCTGTAACCATAATTTTTCACAAATGCCTAATTTTGCATTGAGAAGAGATACTTAGTCATTCCAATATAGTCTTCAAAATCAGACTTATCCAGATAACTCTATTACACAAACAGCTCCCTGTGATTGCTTTTTTACAACTGGAGTGAATTAAGAGCACGTATAGAGTGATTAATTTTGACAAGAGGGAGAATCCATTCTTTTCAAAGAAAGTAAAGGAAGAGCGAATGTTTAAAGATACAGAGAAGATAGTTTGAGTTGTTGGAAGGAGAAATTGAGATTGTTTTCTCTGATGAGCTGAAATGTTCTCATTCCAGGGATGACAATCCAATGCAGATTTGACAGAGGAAGGTTTGAAATTGCCTTGTGGGAATGTAGAGAGAAAGGGTTTTTGTTTGTTTAAGAAAAGGTTAAGAGCTTGGGGCGCCTGGGTGGCACAGCGGTTAAGCGTCTGCCTTCGGCTCAGGGCGTGATCCCGGCGTTAT
>NW_023236913.1:0-1079 GCF_002007445.2 Ailuropoda melanoleuca | reverse complement strand
TGATTAACCATGTGGCCTTAAGGAAATTAATTCTCTGTGACTTAGTTTCCTTCTTTAGAAAATGTGGGTCATGAGTGCTTATTGTGCCATAAGGTTATTGTAATGATGAAATAAAAGGCATCTGCAGGGCGCCTGGGTGGCTCAGTTGGTTAAGTATCTGTCTTTGGCTCAGGTCATGACCTCAGGGTCCTGGGATCAAACCCCACATCTAGCTCCGTGCTCAGTGGGGAGTTGGCTCCTCCCTCTCCCTCTGCCCCTCCTCCTGTTCATGTGCCATCTCTCTCTCTCTCTCAAATAAATAAATAAATTCTTAAAAAAAAAAAAAAAGTTATGTGCAAAGCACTTAGAAAATTGCCTGGAAAAGCATAAACAAAATCAGAGGCAAAAATTATCATTGTTCTTACTGTTTTTATTATATTATAATGTGTCAGGATGACCAGATAATATAATCAATTTATGGGAAATACTTTCCCAAAGAAGATGCTTGGATGAACATTGTTCTTACAATTTGTTTAGTAGTTCAAAGTTCAACACGCTTTGTAATATAATCTAATTTTCCACTCAAAATGGCTCTATGAGATGATAGGACAGGATATTTATGCACTATTCTTAATTTGTTGATGAGGACAAAGACACAAAATATCAAATAGCTCATCTGGATTAGCAAAAAAGTGTTCAGTGATTTTCTACTGATTACTGATGCCAGAGTCATTTTTCTAGAGCAAATGGATAAACATAGCATGTTCCTTACATAGATCTGTAGGCCTACCTAACCAGACTTGCCTACCAGAGTACTTTATATTTTACTGTAGGCAGCTCTTTTGACATAAGTATATCAGATATCTATATTGATGTTTGGTCATGAGGTGATTCTCTTTAGATTACATAAAAATAAAATTAACATATGCAGATACATATGGGAACTCTAAAAATTGCCTTCTTTTGGTTTAATTTTCATGTCAAAGATGTTGCTATTGTGATTTTTCTTTTTATTTATTCTTTTATTTACTTATATTTCTAATTATTTTTTATTATTTATTTATTTATTTATGTAAAAGATTTTATTTATTTGACAGAGA
>NW_023236912.1:0-1079 GCF_002007445.2 Ailuropoda melanoleuca | reverse complement strand
CCTACAGTGTGCTTTATTAAAAGCAAGCCAAGACGGAAGGTCCCCATTCAAGAATATGGTTTGTGGTGGAGTCTAATTTGTACCAGTGGGCAAAGGTCATACAGAGGAGCTCGTTAATGCACTCACTCTGGGAGGAGATCAATCTCCATACTTCACCATATTGATCTGAGAGCTCATTGGCGCTTCCCTCCTTGAACTGATTAGCTCGTGTGTGAATGGAGATGGATAGCTTTCTGAGCCAGAGGAGTCTAGCAGGGCCGCCACCCATAGCAAAAGGTGCAGGTTTGAGCATCCTCATTGAGACAGTCATGTTGGTTCCTCGTGTTAGGATCCTCTACTTGTTTATCAGTTACTCCGAGAAAAGGGTTTTAAAAGAAATGGATTGCTTTTCTACTATGAGGAGTGGTGTTTTCCTTCTGTAGTTTTTATAAATCATGTGTGATCAATGTAGGAATTCAGTGTTTGTGAATGTAGGCAGATGGCTTGCTTTAAAGTGTAACAGTGGTGTTACCAAGTTCATTTCGGAATTAAAAGGCACCTGCTCAGTGTGGTCTTTAGGACCTGGGAGTCACCCTGTGTTCCTTCTTGTTGAACTCGCTGCCATTCCTTTATACATACGATCCCCTAATTGCAGAAGCACTGAGGAAGTAGTGACTTCGTGAGTCCAGCTCGTAAAATGTCTATGTGACCTTTGTGTACTTCCTCATGTAATGGCCCGTGTGAATTGCCGAAGCAAGGTAGAAGTAAGCCAACAGAGCAACATTCGCATTGTTTAAAAAAGCATATAGATTCCAGATCGACATTGGACAGAAGCACATTCAGAGTCCTCCAACTCCCAGCCATGGTTTCCAAGACAAACTGGGGGTATTGGGAAAACCGCAGCCCCCTTGGCTCTCAACCTCATTATTTTCATTGCTTTTGGTTATAAACTCCTTGAGAAGTGTTTCCTTTTCATCCTTGAATCCCTTCCAGCCCCAGCACAGTGCTCATGCGCAGCGATGAAGTCGGCTTTGCACTCTATAGACTTCCCCTAGACTTCATTTTCCTTATTTTCAAACCACATTTTGCCTTGAAAGAGC
>NW_023236911.1:0-1079 GCF_002007445.2 Ailuropoda melanoleuca | reverse complement strand
TTTTTTTTGTTGTTGTTCTTCATACATTTTTTAGCACCTTCCTCTTGTTCATAGTCACAACATTTTGTCTTTGTGAGACTATTAAAGATAGTTTTGGTTTGGGTTTTGGTCTAGTTTTGTTTTGTTTTCTAAGTTTTCTTCTACCTGGATAGCTTCTGTTTCCTCCAAGCTGCTGTTTTCTGTTTGTTTTTGTCCTTATTTTCTTTGTTAGCTTTCCTCATATACCTGAAAATTCTTGGCTGTCCGCCCTGGATTAAGAATAGAGAACTAAAACGCTCGTTAAGAAGCTCTGGGCATGTAAATGAGACCTATCAGCTATGGGCTTCTCTTTAAGTTTATCTGGACGAGTCATTTGTTAGGAAAGCCCTGGCATTGATATATTTAGGTATTTCCTTTCTGCCTAGTCATATTTTCAAGAATCTTCTGGCCCTGCCTGGAGAATGAGAGTCTGGCTGGCTATTCCGGAGGCCAAGTAAGGGATGATGCTTAGAGGGTTCTTCATTCAACCCTAAGTGTACAGTAACTCATTCCCTCTGTTTTTGGCACTGTTGCCATGTTCCCTCAACTATGCTTAAAATGCCCTTCCCCATCACCCCCTGTGCAGAGATCCTGTTTTACCCTCTCCAGAAATAAACTTCCAGTCTTCTACCCAGATGGACAGTGAGCAGTTGCACAGAGCCAAGGAAAGGAGGATCTAACGAATAGCATTCACCTATTCTTTTTATTATAGCATGACTGCAACACAAACACACATCCACAAACGACACATTTCACATCCAGTTCCAAATGTATCTGGGACTAACAGTTTCTGAACTTGTTCAAGACTCTGGAGTAAATCAGGAATTGTATTTGCTCTCAGCCTTCCAGGCTGTTAGCTTGAGATCTGGTCTTCCAGTTAGTTTGCTCTCAACAATCTGATTTCCACCCTACAAAATTTTGTTGCTGTTTTCTCCTAGCAGGTTGTTACCACATCGAGTTTTTGATTATTTAAAATACACCTTGTCTGTAGTTTTAATATGGTTTAGGTAAGGAATTAAATTAAATGCACCATCTTATCCCAGTCAGCATCTTTTTTTTTT
>NW_023236910.1:0-1079 GCF_002007445.2 Ailuropoda melanoleuca | reverse complement strand
TCTTTAAAAAAAAAAAAAAAAAAAAGGAAAGAAACACTGTTGGGAAAATTAAAATGTCCTACCAACCCAAAGAATCCTCTTTACAAAATGTAGGAAAGGAAAACTTTTATTATCGAATAAGCACTGAATCAGATTACAGTGTTCATCGTAGACAATCCACTAGGATAATAAAAAGACAGAAATTCTACCCCATACATCCCTTTAGGTAGTTATGATTCTTTACATACATATTCTCAAGATTAACAGTAACTTGTCCTCCTACGAGAGGGTAGCACCTTTTGCTGTATATTCTTTCATAGTTCATCCCCAAATCACCTGGTAATTGAGGTAGCCATTTGTGTTAGCTTTGTTGCCTTTATTCAAAGGAATAAGACTTCTTTTATTTCTGCATGCATATAGTGAAGAGAATGGTGCCTAGGCTAAACTTCCCTGGTGACTGGGAGATAGGGACACTATCTTCCTTGATGTTTATGTTGCAGAGAGTGCTGCTGCATCCTTAAGAAAAAACATCTATGGTTGAAACACTAGAGGCTTGCTCAGATTTTACAGAGATTTGCATATGACATCAAAGAGTTAAAAGATTTACAAACATTAGGTGTCTCTGGAATTGCTTTAAGAAAAGGAGAAGGAATGGTTTCTTCCCTTTCTGCAAAAGAAAAAACAATTTTTAAAAAAAATTTACACGAGATAGTAAATTAAATTCCTGGTGGTTCTGAGTCAGTGAAAATTCTTTGGTGCCAGGGAGCGTAGCTAGTAATGAGAATGTTCCTACTTTAAGAATCGAAGAAATTTTGGTGATATCAAGGAAATATCTTGAAATTTTAATACTATGAAGATGAGAAACTAAAATTTTTTTTCTTTTCAATTTTACTTAATCTTTAGGGCTTCTAAAGAATCATAATATATAGTTGTATTTTAAGATTTGAGGAAGGAACATTGGGGTCATCTGGTCAAATTACCTATCAGGAGTGGTTCTGCAGCAATTTTTTAAATATTTTAAGAAGAACAATGATATCTTGTTAACTATAGGTACTATGTTATACACAGATCTCTAGAATGTATTCATCTTTTTTTTTTTT
>NW_023236909.1:0-1079 GCF_002007445.2 Ailuropoda melanoleuca | reverse complement strand
CTCCCTGCTGAGCAGGGAGCCCAATGTGGGGCTCCATCCCAGGACCCTGGGATCATGACCTGAGCCAAAGGTGGATGCTTAACCGACTAAGCCACCCAGGCGCCCTCTACTTTTCCAAGTTTTCATGCATTTAAAATTGACAAACCAAACAATTCATCTCTTCCCATAATTCACAGGTAATTCCAAAGAATTAAAGAGTGTTGGAAAGTTTATTCTTTTTCATAAAATCTATGAAGTCAGCCAGAATAGTGAATTCCTCATTCTTATGGGTAAATCTTAGCTGCAGCTTTCAAAGTATCATGTACCCTCTCTGCTCCTGTTTCTTTCCTCTTATGAAAAATGGTGCAGAAAATATGTCTTTCTCCCTCCATGGGGTTGTGACAGGCATCACAGTCAAATTATATTCATATCCTGTAAATCCGTAACTAAGATTTTGAAGCTGTAAAGAATCAGATGTAAAATGTCACTTCACTGGTTATTGAGGAAGCCCCTCAAAAGTACTGCAAATGTTGTTCAACCTGAACTCCTTGAGTCAGGTAATGGCGAGGGTCAGAGACATTAGCTGGTAAGAGGCATCCCCATCCTCAAGGAACTCATGGCCTGAACTGAAAACAAATCATTTAGACATCATATGATCAGCTCTTTTTTTTTTTTTTTCTCTCCACTGAATACATGTATAGACCACATCAGAATGTATTTTTTCCCCTGGTAAAAGTTTCTATATGTGTAAATGGTTTTAGTCCTGCCAAACTTAAGTGCTACATCAGAATTTGGTAGGACCCAGATTGCTACCTTTCCACAAAAGTCATTTTGGAATGCTTCAAGACGTTCTGGACTGGGCAGAAGACACATCAAGCTGCCTACAATAAGTAAGCATCTTAATTGGTTGCCTCAATAAACAACATACAGTTGCCTGATGATGACAACTGCCTTGGGTAACAATGAGTTACATACACAAAATAGAAGACCTAAAGCTTTGGAAATCACAGTTTAATGATTTATATTTAAAATTGGAAGTCCTGGGCCCTGGGTAGTCAGTTAAGGGTGCAACTCTTGATTCCAGCTCAGGTCTTAATCTC
>NW_023236908.1:0-1078 GCF_002007445.2 Ailuropoda melanoleuca | reverse complement strand
GGGCTATTTCCACGGCAGCTTGAACGCGTGGTGTGATCCCAGAAACTGGGATTGCAGAGGGCTTGCGCGTGCCAGGAGACCCGCCCACCCGTTAGATGCCTGCCCCAATCCACCCTGCACGTGCCCACAGGCTCTGGGGATCACACACCTGGGCTGCAGGTGTGGGGGGACAGCCAAGGTGCTGGGCCCCCATCACTGAGTGCCCTGGCTGGAGACAGCAGCCACCACGCCGGCCACACCGGTTCATACCCCTGCCTGGTCAGGACTCGGTCTTTCTGTCACAATTAACTTCCATCTGAGGACACAAAGATGCGTCTCTTGGTAATGTCCAGACTGCAGTCTCAGAGTAACAAGCGTGAGACGTTACCCGGGAAGAGGCGTGGCGGTGTAGCTGGGTAAACAACACGCAGCGAGGCCGTGTGATGTTTCCAGAGTACGGGAGGCTCGTGGGCTGGAGCTCAGGTCTCTGACTTTGGTCAATGTCCCCGTTCCTAAAGGCCTCAAGACCTCACGTGGCACTTCGCCTTAGCATGTGTTGGTGTCCAGCATCGGACAAAATCAATCCAATGCAGGCAGTAACCTCCCCGATGAACTCAAAATCCTCTGTATCCAATGTCAGAAAGAAAAAACAGCACATAAGGAATCTATACATTTGGCAAGTCACTTCCGTCTGTCTGCTCTGGACTCTGGAAAACATGCAGCCCCTGAAAGGCCCCCCAGTGCCCCTTGGCTCCCCCTGAGTCCAGGGGCCCCAGTGCATCTGCAGGGACACCCACAGTTTGGCATCAGCCCACCATGCCTCTGGCCACCCTCGCAGGGGCTCCCATGAGGCCTCTGCCTCCCTGACACTATGTTCGATAGGAGCCCAATTGTGGCTTCCAGAGCCACGCTGGGGCACCACTGAGCCCCGGCCCTGAGCTCCTCCTTCCCAGGCCCACGCCGGGCCCACGATGAGCCCCCGCTATGGCTGTTCCTCAGCCCCTACCCCGCAGAGTCCCCCAGAGTCTGGGAAGTGCCAGGACACAGGCTGGGGTCCTCACGCCCTGCCCACTGGGTGGGTGACACACTTCCCCTCGCC
>NW_023236907.1:0-1109 GCF_002007445.2 Ailuropoda melanoleuca | reverse complement strand
TGGCAGCCACACTGGCCATTGCCATCCCTTTCTTCTTCATTGCCACCTCCTATGTCTTCATTGTGGCTGCCGTGCTCAAGATCCACTCAGCAGCTGGGCGTCGCCGGGCCTTCTCCACCTGCTCCTCCCACCTGTCTGTGGTCCTGCTGCAGTACGGCTGCTGTGCCTTCATGTACCTGCGCCCCAGCTCCAGCTACTACCCCAAACAAGATCAGTTCATCTCACTGGTGTACATACTGGGAACTCCAGTGCTCAACCCGCTTATCTACACCCTGAGGAACAGCGACATGAAGGGGACCCTGGGGAGACTGCTTACCAGGAATTGCCTCTCCCATTACAACTACGGGAGCTTCCAACCTTCAGGCAAGGGTTTGATTCCAGCTCCTGCAAATCTCCATGCAACTGGGATTTCTCCCAGAAAATGCTAAGAGTAATCTTTAAAAAATGGCATAAACTCTCCAGATNCTGCAAATCTCCATGCAACTGGGATTTCTCCCAGAAAATGCTAAGAGTAATCTTTAAAAAATGGCATAAACTATCCAGATATCGTTTAGCTACGNCGTTGTATCAGAGACCTTGAAAATGCTTCTACTATTTCACTCAGTAATTCTCTTCTAGAGAGGAAATTAACAAATGAGCGTAACAATGAAAGTGAGAAGTATAACACTGCATCTTAGGTATCAGCTGGAAAGATATGGCTCATTCAATAAGTTTTGATTGAAAAAAATAATAAAACGATTATATATAGAAATCTGAGTAAAGGACCCAATACGGTGGCAACACATTTTTATCCTAGCAGTCGCGGGAAGCCATGATCATTCCTAAGCCTCACAGACGCAAGAGGGTACAGTTTTATCAGAGACCTGTCAGAGCTAGGTTTATGGAGAGAAAACACTTGGTAGGAACTGTGACTTTGAGGGGAAGAAGGAACAGTTGACAGAACTATGGCGAAGCAAGGAGAGAGCAGGGAGAGAAATACCCCAACCCCTCTCTGCTTGTACCCTCCCAACCTGTGCCCTGTTTCCCATTGGCCAAACCCAACTGGAAGCAAGAGGGAAGTGTGGACTGAATGATTCAGTTCTCAGAAATTAGCCTTTTGGAGCAAGACA
>NW_023236906.1:0-1078 GCF_002007445.2 Ailuropoda melanoleuca | reverse complement strand
GAGAGAGTTCTTCTGGTCCCTGGGGCTTGCTTTGTGAGGTTGGGAAGCAAGATTGGAGAGAAGACAAATGTACCACATTGAGCACCTACCGTTGCCAGGTAGTATGAAGGTGTTTGTAGATATTTCATCTTCTCCATGGAGGTGCCAAGAATTGATGAGTGAACTAAATCTATAGCGGTCATAGGACTGTCCCGGTGTTACGACACTGGTGAATATTGGGGTCAGAATTCAACTTCTCATCTGCCTTAGGACAAAACCTATGAACATTCTTCTGCTACTCAAATATTTATAGACAATAGAGGGCTCATTCCTACACATTATTTCCCCATGTACACTGTGGTGCCTTACAAGGTTTGGGGAAATTGACACTCATCCTCTGTTGACTTAAACATGATTTAAACATGTTTAATTACAAAACCAGTTCTCCGTCCCCTCCATATATATTTATATATAGGTATATATACACATGCATACATGTGTGTATTTATTCACTTATACTTAAAATACCTACTTAACTCTTACACCCATAAATTCCACCTCTCTTATATTAATCTAAAAAATGAAAGATTTATGGTTGAAAATGCTCAACAGAGGGACACCTGGGTGGCTGCTTGGGTGACTCAGTCAGTTAAGCATCTGCGTTCGGTTCAGGTCATGATCCCAGAGTCATGGGATCAAGCCCGACATCTGGCTCCTTGCTCAGCAGGGAGTCTGCTTCTCCCTCTGCCTGCTGCTCCCCCTGCCTATGAGCTCTTGCCCTTTCTCTCTGACAAATAAATAAATAAAAACTTTTAAAAATGCTCAATATAATATATTGTCTAGATAATAATGCAAATGCTTGACAATAGGCATTTATTTATTTTAAGTGAGACTTGTGTAACCATGGAAAACCACACTGAGAAATATTTACCTCATTGATTGAGTAGGACAAGATGGGTAACAATAGGTGGGTGATTCCAAATATGAGAAAACAATAGATTATTTATATTAAACCTGCAAAAAAATAGAATGTTGGAGAGGATGTGGAGAAAGGGGATCCCTCCTACATTGTTGGTGGGAATGCAAGTTGGTACAGCCA
>NW_023236905.1:0-1078 GCF_002007445.2 Ailuropoda melanoleuca | reverse complement strand
TCTCATAAGGAATGACACTGAGATATTGCCTCATCCCCTACATATAATCTTGTGGTACTGAGGTAAGGGAGAGATCCTGGCCTGGGGAACATGCAGAGGCTACAAACTCCTTCTTACTTCTGAATGGTAGATAGAGAAAGACCAATGGCAGGTGAATAGAATACCAGGTGAGGAGTTTCAGTTTCCAAAAGTCAGCCTGCAAAACATTGCACAGAACATTGGTGCACATGAGAAGGTACAAATTATCTACCTACTGGAATCTCATGACTCCTAATGTCCCCCAGCCAGCCACATATTCACTATTTTCAGTTTCTTTTCCTTCATTCCTGCATTTTTCCCAGGAATTGATCTGGAGAGAAAATGCTAAGAATATGGGAAAAAGTGGCTTAGCAATTTAGGTAGTCCCAGTAGCTCAGAAATTAACTTTCCATTAAACCCTGGATAAAACACTTCTAACTTTTTGTATAAAAATAATATTTAACGTTTTTAATTTAAAATTATATCTTAAAATACATTTAATAAATTATAATAGCTCATTTCATAAACAATTAAAAATAAATCAGCCCCCCAAATTACAAAGATGAAAGTATACATCATCCACAACCTCCCCACTCATAAATAACCATTGTTATCAATAACACACATTCATGTATTACAATCAAGTCTTCTTTCACATGTATTGCTTTTTTTACAGATTATGCAATTACTACAGCTTTGTAGAACATTTAGAGAAATGAACAAAACAATAAAAAGAAAATAAAATCCCCATAACCCAACACCCAGAGACAATTATTCTCAACAATTTGTTTATATTATTTTAGTCAGCCACTCATAAATATACGCTCTGTTTCTCAGTTTTACAAAATTAGAATTATATTATCCACTTTTTGTTATTGGCTCTCTTTTACTTATCAAAATATAAGATGGTTTAGTCTTCTTTATGAAATTTGGTTGTATCAAAGACTATAACTGATTTTATATTTTATTACTTTTGTAAAATACTCTTAATTTTTTTTTAGATTTTTTTATTTATTTATGTGACAGAGAGACAGCCAGCGAGAGAGGGAACACAGCAGGG
>NW_023236904.1:0-1078 GCF_002007445.2 Ailuropoda melanoleuca | reverse complement strand
GAGGTAGGTCCTAAAAGTTGGGATGCCAATGTGGGGTTCAAACCCTTCACTCCTCAGGGAGAAGCTATGGAATTGTGAATTTCTTGCTGATTGTGGTCACTATGTGGGGGGTGGGGAGATGGTCACTGTACAGTGAGGTTTGTGATAAGATTGTGTCTCAGCTCCTCCTGCCCATTTTAATATGGGTTTTCTCATTTGGTCCATGTGTCGCAGTTACTCAGCTAGTTTTGGGTTTCTTTCAAAGGAAATTATTTCCAAACATAACTATGTATTCAGTGTGTATGTGCTTGTGAGAGGGGGTGAGTTCAGGATCCTCCTATGTCACCATCTTGAACAAGAACCAGCTGAATAATGTCTTAATTTCAAATGAGAAGAACTTTCATAATGTCTTTTATAACTTTTTTATTATAAAATGTCTCTTGAAATCCTTAATCTTTAACTGAATGTCTTCTAAAAAAAATAATATGTAATTGATTTAGGACCTGGCCAGAAGTGTGTTTCCCCTTATCATTGTTCATGAATTCTCCTAAAATATTATTGTGTGTATGAATATTGCTTTTTAATAGGTTTATAAACCAAATTGTTCTTCAGAATTACATTTGGGAATTATTAATCTTAGGTATAATTAGATTTAGAAGTAGATCTGCATGGGACGCCTGGTGGCTCAGTTAGTTAAGCCTATGCCTTCGGCTCAGGTCATGATCTTTGGGTCCTGGGATTGAGCCCTGCATCAGGCTTCCTGCTGAGCAGGAAGTCTGCTTCTCCCCCTCTCTCTCTCTCTCTCCCCCCCTCCCCCTCTCCCCCTCATAGCTCCTCCCTACTGTTTATTCTCTCTCTCTCTCTCAAATAAATAAATACAAATCTTAAAAAAAGTGGATCTACATTTAAAAGCATGTGAGTTGCACAATTTGTAAGATAATCTTTAGAAAGACCTCATGTGAAGTATAAAAGTGACAAAAACAGTGAGCTAGGATCATAGGTCCCCAAGGGAATATAAGTCATATTCACAAATTTAGAACACTCGTCTTCCATTTGAAGAAACTAATATCCATATAAGATTGGAATGATTAAGTTATTA
>NW_023236903.1:0-3418 GCF_002007445.2 Ailuropoda melanoleuca | reverse complement strand
AAAAAAAAAAAGTTCATGTTTTATCAATAGTAAATGTCCAGCAGGTGCTAGGCACATAGGTGCTCAATGAATATTACAGGAATAAATGACTGAGAGCATACATTAGAAGCTCTTATATCCTATCTCTAAAATAAGTGAGTTGTACTAGAGTTCTTTTTAGCTAAGGAATTCAAGACAAAATAAATACAGCCAGTAAATTTCTAGCAACTATGTAACAGCAGGCATATCAATATTAAACGATACAGGCAGTTTTCTCTATTTTACATGTAGTAGTGAAGGATATACAGGAGATAAACCGGACACTAGTCTATTAAACATTTGCCTAATTTCTGACAGACTAATTGAACATGGGGATAGAGATGGAATTCACCACTAAACTGTGAAAATCAGAAACAAGAAATAAAATCAGATGGGAAAAACATTATTAATTTAAAAATTTTAAAAATTTATTCGACAGGAAGAGAGCACAAGCAGGGGGTGCGGCAGGCAGAGGGAGAGGGCGAAGCAGGCTCCCCGCTAAGCAGGGAGCCCGACACAGGGCTCGATCCCAGGACCCCGGGATCATGACCCAAGCCGAAGGCAGATGCTTAATCGACTGAGCCACCCACGCACCCCTTAAAATTAAGTTTAGTATGACACTGATTTCCACTTAGATAGCTTATTGGATAAAACCAGGGAAAGCCTTTGCTGGGCTTTGCATTACTTTCGCCAGCTCAGTCAAGAAGAACATCAAAATTAATTTCAAACAAGAAAAAAGGCCTGTTTAAATACTCCTCTCTTTCATTCTTAAATTCTTTTATTGATACTCTTTCTCAAGCTGAATTGTGTCCTTTGCGAAAATAATATACTATTTGTAACCTACTGATAACCACTAATTTACTTACTCAAACCGTAACTGACTTTGTGGGTAATTATGTAGTCGTGATGTGAAAAATGTCAACGATAAAGTTAAAAATCAACCTTACCTACTATCGGATAATCCTGTTTCGTATTTGTACTGCTGGATTAGATTATCTAAATTTCTGCAAAGCTGCAGTGTCACAGACACCACCACCCTCTGCAGCACTCTTCCCATGTACGGCAGAGTAGATGTGATTAAACCGATCCACTGCGGGTGCATCTTACAAGCACAGTGTTGATGCAAAGCTCGTATCACTGCACAGAGGAACATGCCCTGACACGTAATTGGCTGAGCATGCAGATACTGGAGAGAGGTCATGGGCTGATGGGGACTGATGTGCTCCAGGTCAGAGACGACAAAATCAAAACCTGTTTCGTTCTCTTCGGGGATAGTCATTACCCGGTGTTCTAGAACAATGAGCCTCTGAAGCACTTTAAGAAGCTGTGACTGGAGCGTGCTGCCATTGTCAAATTCATCCTCTGAGAAATTGATAAGGCTGTCTTCTGAGAAACCCTCTTCCACGGCAACCATATTCTTACCTGCCATTTTCTCACTGTGCCATTTCTGTGCACTAAAGATAGATGACAGCAAGCAGTGAAGAATCACTTTCTGCACTTTGCACTTGGATAACATATCAGAGATAAAACTCGGGAAACCCTTTGCTGAGCTTTCTATTACTTTTGCCAGCTCAGTAAAGAGGAGCGTCAAAATTTCTATGCTCATCATCTGCATGTTTCGGTTGCCTATTAAGTCCTGTGCAGTGACCTTGACGTGAGTTGGGTAATGGCTACGCATGTAATACAAGCAGAGGGAAATAAGGATTTCTATGTACATAGAACTCCGGAAGTTATGATTTGAGTCTACTGGAATGTGACTATAAAAGTCTTTGCCCATAACAGAAATCCGGTGTCTGGCCAAGAGATTCTGAAGCAGAGACAGCTGAGGGGTATATGCATTATTCACACTAGTGGTTGAAATGGCATTTACAAAAGTAACAGGGTTAGTTTTTAAGATGGCTTTGATGGCGGAGAAGGCATAGAGGGTCCTCGAGGAATCATACAGCTGGAGATACAGAAGCACATGCTGGTAGAGCGGGTGGGCGTTGAAGTTGGGAGATTTCCGTGGCCCTGGGGAGCCCACATCACTCTCAATCTCAGAAAGTTCTCCCTCTCCACAGCTGTACCAGTTCTCTAAATCCAGGCCATCACTGAAGAACACACTGCTTTGTTTGAGTTTTTCATTTGAAGTCTTTTTCTTGTCCTCATCCTTTTTTCTGGCAAGTTTTACTTTAGGTTTTGCTCCTGGCTGTTTGCCGGACTCCTTCACCATGGTTTCTTTCTCGGAGACTTTTTCTGGTAATTTTTCTCTGAAGCTGAACTGGATGCTACTGTGACTCCTCTGTCTAGATTTGGTCTCCCCGGAAGCAGCAGGACAGTCCTGCGGAGGCTGCGTGGTTCCGGAAATACAAGGCGAGGAACTGTTCCTGGAGATCCCGTTGGCCACGCACTCATGGTCCCCCTCGGCGGACACAGACAGAAACTGAGCGCTGTCGTTACTCAGCACAGCGCTGTGGCCCCGCCGAGCAGACGGCTCGTCCGCCGGGAGCGGCTCCTGGCCTGGGCCGGCGTCACCGCGCTGCAGGGGCGTGGCTTCCATCTCTAACTGAGGTGTAACCGACTCAGATTCTGCTTCGAGGCCACTGACAACTTTACAGATCAGGTCAAACACTACCCGCTGAACATCATCATCCGGGGAGCTTGCGCTGGGCAGCTGGGAATCTTCGTGGGCGTTCCCATTTTCAGGATCGACTTCGTAGCTCACGTTGTCCCCAGCAGAGGACTGTGAGCAACCAGAGTCGGAACTCTGAAGTACTTCCATCTGCTGGTCTGGGAGATCAAAATCAGATACGACCATTGGAATCGTCTCACTGCTGGTGCTCAGAAGGGACAGTCTGTCACTCAATGGATTGACAGTGAGACTAAAGTTCTCTATTTCGTCCATGGTAAGCGGCTTCTCACCATTCCCTTTAGATGCAATGAGTTGTACTTGGCTTACTGGCATTATGAGGAGAATAGCAAAGAAGGAAAAGTAGAAAATGTATTAAAATAATTGAAATGGTAGATTGAACTCAAGATTTTTAATCGTTAGCTTCATCACCTACTTATACTTGCCTACTAAAATTATATTTCAATTTATTACTATTTTAGACCCTTTAACTTAGACAATTATGTAGAGGACTATTAACTAGAATTTAGTAAAGACAATTCAACAAGAGAAAGCCTATTAATTCAATTGAATTAAACAGAACAACACATTTAAAACAGATAACAATTTAAAAATTTGCCCTTATCCCCAAATAAGGTATCTTTTGTACTGCAGTTCAAAATTTTAGGTTTTTTCCCTCCCTGTGTGATAATTCCCTTTCACTATGCTATTTCTAAGAATTCAAGTAGTCTGGTAGATCATACATATATATGCATGTGTATATATATATATATATATATATATATATACACA
>NW_023236902.1:0-1078 GCF_002007445.2 Ailuropoda melanoleuca | reverse complement strand
AAAAAGAAAAGCAGTTTGGGGAGCACTTTTCTAGAAACATTCCTACCATTGTTTTCCTTTCCTTCATTGGTTGTAAAGATTGATGGGTGGGCATGGAAGAACTGCAGTTGGTTGCTTTCTCAGGCAAGTGTGTGTTTCCCAGCAGGTGGACATCTCTTTCAGCTTGTTCTTCTGGCCATGAGTCCCAGCAACAAACACATTTTCTGGTCATTCAGACCGAGGAAAGGAAGTCTAAACCATAGTCTTGCTGGAAGGGAAACTGAGGTATAAAAGAAATTTCCCTCTTGGGAAAAATCAGGGTACAATCAGGGTTTCTTACTCCTGGTGTTCCTTCTTTTATTCTCTACCTCAGAAAATTCCACCAAATTATTAAAATATTCATTAATATAACTTCAGTTTCTTAAAAGGGCTAGTCCATTGTGGGGCCAAATTCAAACATGTTTGTAAAAACTGATTTAAGTAACCTTTTTTTTTAAATCAAGATA
Organism: Ailuropoda melanoleuca; assembly: GCF_002007445.2. Taxonomy (NCBI): domain Eukaryota; kingdom Metazoa; phylum Chordata; class Mammalia; order Carnivora; family Ursidae; genus Ailuropoda; species Ailuropoda melanoleuca. Next base: position 593 of record NW_023236902.1, on the reverse strand, counting down.
TAGTTGACATATTGGTTACATGTGTTACAACATAATGATTCAATATATGCAAGTGTGGTAAATGATTACCACAATAAATCAAGCTAACATCCATCACCACACATAGTTACAAATATGTTCTCTTGCAATGAGATCTTTTAAGATCTATTCTCTTAGCAATTTTCAAATATACAATATGGTATTATTAACTATAATTACCTTGCTGTATGTTACACCCCTGGGGCTTATTTTATTTTGACACATTGAACTATTTTGTATAAGTAAGTTTTCTTGATACATCAAAAAAGAGAAGACAAAAAATGCTAGTGGAGAATGTTTTCTGATATAAGGCATAATCCAATTTAATTTAAATATTCTCCAAATCACTCCATCCTCTTGTTTAAAGATATGAGGCCAGGCAAACATTTGCAGGGGACCATACCTAGGGCCAGATGCACTCACTGCCAGCTGGGGAGCAGGTGATGTCAGTGAGTAAACTGGGCTGGATGGAAAAGATAGGCAATAGTTACGACACCACAAAAGACTCTTGCCTCTTTGTGAAGAGACAGACAGCAAGGGCCGTGGGAAGCCAGCTACTACTCGATCCCCACCAA
>NW_023236901.1:0-1078 GCF_002007445.2 Ailuropoda melanoleuca | reverse complement strand
TCCCTCTCTCGCTGGCTGTCTCTATCTCTGTCGAATAAATAAATAAAATCTAAAAAAAAAAAAAAAGAAAAGAAAAGAAAAACTGAGCAGTTGAGAACGACAGAAGTCAAGATATGGAGTAAACTACAAGCGATTTACCAAATTGTATTTACAGCTGTCCTACGATGCGGGTCGGGGCTTAACTATTAATTCTCTGCTTCCTGAACAACAATGAAGTGTGTGGCCAGGGGATACCAGCAGAAAGGCTGGTGTACTGGGTCTCCCTGATCTCTGCTGTCTTTGAGCTGGTTCTGGGTCGTCCACTGATCCATTTCCACGTGTTATATCTATCTCTGCTGATTCATGCTGGAACAGTTACTTTCTTGTAACAGCTAATGAAAGAGTTACAGAGAATTCTTGGTCTTCCTGTCTTGTAATTCCCAACTTCAAAGACCTGAGTCTCCCCCAGCACTACGCCTGCAGCAGCTGCGATTTATGTTCCTATTAGCAACTGTACGGATCCCAGCAAGTGCCGGCTGCACAATCTCAGTTCTGCAAAGTGCCTGCTCTATCACTTAGTGGATGCTGCCAGAGCATTAAAACAACAACAACAAAAACCCTTTAATTTTGAAATAATTATAGACTCACAAGAAGTTGCAAAGATACTACAGAGAGGACCCTTGTACCCTCCACCCAGTTTTCACCAATGATTACATCTTATGTCACTATGGTGAGCAGGAACTTGACATGGATACAATGTGTGTATATCATTCTATATCATTTATCACAGGTGCAGATTTGTTTAACCACCTCCAAAATCAAGGTATAGAACTATCCCATCACCACAGTGATCTCCCTCTTGCTTCCCCTTCATAGTCACACCTACACGCTGTCCCCACCATCCTTAACCCTTGCTACCACTAGTTTGTTTTCCAAACTGGCATGCTTTGGGGAGTGAAAGGGGACTCCATCAATTATTAGGCTAAGACAGCGGTGTAAACTGTGATGTTGGGTCCCCTAATTAAATGTTTTGTTTTTTGTTTTTTGTTTTTTTTAAAGATTTTATTTATTTATTTGACAGAGATAGAGACAGCCAGCG
>NW_023236900.1:0-1078 GCF_002007445.2 Ailuropoda melanoleuca | reverse complement strand
GTTCTCTGGTTAACTGCTAGGAGGTATTCCCTTCAACAGCCTAAGGGAAACTAAAATTAAAATAAATAAAAAACGTTGCCAAATGCTGGTAGATACCAGCACTACACTCTCTAAACACCGCTCACTCAGGAGCCTTCAGATGGGATTCTGGGAAAAGTGGCAGAAGCCAGCGAAGGGTGAGAATTCTTACCTAAGTCAGCTTTCCCAGGTCTCTGTAGTGTCCGGTTGAGAAAGGAAGGTAAAATGTCACGTTGCTCCTTTTTGGTTATCCAGCCTTTTCTCTCTCGCTCAGACATATATTGCCTTCTTGTTAGTCTCAGTTTGTTTCCAAGAACTTGGCGTGGCCTTCTGCCGGCCTGGGCCATTCACGTTGCCGTTCGTGCTAACGCAGGCAGCAGCCCTCTGCTGGGGCACAAAAATATGGCTGGACAGAAATGTGGGTTGCACCCCATTTGCAGCAAGATGTGGCTGTTCAGAAACGTGGGTTGCGCTCCATTTGCTGATGAGTCTGTTAAAAGTAACTTTCTAAGCCCAACGTGGAGCGTGTCCTGGCCGGTATGCCACCGCAGCAAACCGAAATTTAGATAACTTCGTGTCCCTGTAAATGCCCCCCCTTGACCAGAACTGCAGTGTATTTAGTCAGCCAATCCCCAAATGCCAAGCCAATACTGGGCCTTTTCACCCCAAAAAAGTCACGAGTTCGTTCTGAGGCCATTTTTCTCGTCATCGGTTGTTGTCCCCCCCCAGAAGCTGTCTGCCTTCGGCCACGTTTTGCGGTTCTCCACCGGAGACTGCCCACTTCAGGAAGTGTCAAGCAAAGTCTGTACCACCTAAACAGTGTTTTTTAAAATAACAGTGTTTGGTGACTAATAGATTCTAAAGCCGACTGCTCGGCCTGCGAGACAACCAGGGGCACCAGCAAGGCACCTGCTGAATCCTTTGTGTTCACGCTCCTCTCATCCTTACTCGAGGCTGCGGGTAAGTCATTGTCGGATTTGGGCTCCGCTCTTGCATGCAGCTCTCCGATCCAAACAAGTTTTATATTTATATTATATTATATTATATTATATTATATTAT
>NW_023236899.1:0-1078 GCF_002007445.2 Ailuropoda melanoleuca | reverse complement strand
GGGGGACTTCAGGGCCTTCTGACTCATCCCGATGCTGGAATGGTCATCTGTATAATCTTGGCGTTAAGAACATTTTATTGCATTCTTATTCCCTGCAAGGCCTTCATTCCTGTAGAGTATACATAGCCATCAATGAGCTAAACATTCTTTCGGCTAGACTAGGTCATGTCCTGATCAAAGGAAAAATGAACGAGTATGGCTGGGACCCATATTTAGGTCCTGCCCCTGCATTTCCTGTTGTAAACCTTCTGAGGCCCGCAGAGCTGGGACAGGCATGCCAAGGGCAGCTACGGGCATGGCCTCTCTGTAGGTTTTTTAGCTCCGTGTAGTCACTGGCTGCTGGAAGAGGAGAGAGCATTCAAACGGCATTCTTGGGCTGGGAGGGACCCTATGGGCTTGTCCCCCTTGGTGGCCTCCTCCCCTCTGGAAATCATTATGCTTCCCCGTGGCTGGCCTTTTCTAGTAGAATGTGGAAGGACCTGGGCATTTGAATGGAGTTCCCTCCATTACAGCTTTCACTAAATCGTTCTTGTCCTCTTTCCTTTCTTCAGGCAATGTGGCTGTGCAAACATCTGAGCAGCAATCTTCTCACGGTGGAGAACTTGATAGCCAGAGAATATTCCTCGCTGGCTGCAGTTGCCAGGAAGCATTATCAGAAAATGAGGGTAAGACTGGCCCTGGGGCCTGGCGGGGGGTGGCGGGCAGGAAGGGGAGATGGGGTGACAGATCCTACAGGTCCCCTCTTTCCTCCCACCTCCTGCTAGTTTCTCTTTCCTTGTGGATTAAGTGAGGGAGGTGCTAGGGTCAGATGAGATGCAGGCACAGTGTGATGGAAGGGAGGAGACAGCTCTCAAGGAGGGCGCGTCCTGGTGGGGATGGAGGTGAGGGTTTTGTGGCAGAAAGGGTCGTTCATAGAGCAAGGAGGCCACTCTGTGCTGAGGGAGTGGCCTGGGCTCCTTCCCAGGGTCATCCCCATCACATGGGTGCCTGGGGTCAGGGGATCCTACCCACAGATGATGGAGCCCCCATCCAGACGGGTAGGGGGTTTAAGAGCGGTCCTCCAGCTGTCTCTGCCATG
>NW_023236898.1:0-1078 GCF_002007445.2 Ailuropoda melanoleuca | reverse complement strand
TAACCCAGCTCCCAGCACCCCAAATCCTATGCACCAGTCCCCAAAACTAGAATCCAGGTTCGTGCTCCCTTCACCCAAGGACAGCCAGTCCCACAGCCAACGAGGACCCAGCGGTTACCACAGGGGGTGCCTGTAAGTTAAATCAAGTCCAGGGAAGTAAAGCAACGTGTGCCCATGTCCAGAGGGACGTCCAGGCAGGCGACGTTGGTGACGGTAGCTCCTTGAGGACGCACAGAGGCCATGCGCCCACCACCCCATCGTTCCGCAAAAATGCACGCTGTGCAGAAGCCAGGGACAGACACCATGTCTGCGGCTGGTGCGACGGCCGACATGCGGCCACCACAGCCCCGCTTAATAACCCGCTTTCCCGTAGTTCATTAAGCTCTAATTGGTGCCGAAGAAGAAAAATAGGCATCATTTATGCAAGATGATGGGTCCAGCAAATACAATTACGCCCTCTCGCCGTGCAGGGCTCGCACTCCTGACCCCTCGTCGCAGCCGTTGGTGGGGTTCTGCCTCTAACTACGGGTAGAATCCAGACGTGGACGAAAGCCCACGGGTACAAGGGCATTTGCGTCCGGTTTTCAATACATCACGTTTCTGTATTCCACTGACTCATTTAAACGGGCCATCCAGGAGCTTTAAGCCCCGGGAAGACCCAGGAAGGTGTGTTTCAAAGACTCAAAATCCCCACCGCGGTGAGGAAAACGGAGCGCGGGGAATTTGGAGGCCGTGACACTGTTCACGGCGGGAGCATGTCCGTATTGACCCGTCTGCATGCAAGAAATGTACGACACAGAAGGAGCTCGATGCGAACGTTCCATCTCAACCAGTAACAACGTAGCCACATCCAGTCCTGGCTGGTAACAAATGCACATCCGTGCACGATTTTAACAACCGCTAACTATGGGGCAAATGAGTGGTAATGCACAAACTCTCTCCATACCCCCAATCCATTTTTCCCTAAACCTCATGCTGCTCCAAAAAAAAAAAAAACAAAAAAGAAAAGAATCTATTATTGTTTCTTAAAAGGTGAAGGGAGAAATTGCGACCGTAAACGCTTTGGAGTTCCACGCGG
>NW_023236897.1:0-1078 GCF_002007445.2 Ailuropoda melanoleuca | reverse complement strand
AAGGATGAAAAGCAACAAAAATATTAAAAGAGTATCTGGGTGTGGTATGTTTTCATGTTTCCTCTCAACCTTAAACCAAACTGTGTTTCTTGGAAAAGTGTGTTATCCGGTTGTTCAATGATGCAAAACTTCCCACTGCCCCTTACCCCATTGTTTGCATTGCTAGGCCCTAGAGGCAACACAGAAAAAGAATGAAGTGGGATCTGCAGCTAGCCAGCCCTTTAGTCAAATCCTGGCTGTGTCACTTAGATGTAAGCATTAATATTGGGTTTCTATAAAGTCCTAGTCCTGGGCAAATTGCTTTACCTGTACTGTGCCATAATAACTCTATGTGATAATTACTGTTCTTATGCCCATTTTACAGATGAGAAAACTGAGACATAGAAAGTAACTTGGCCAAGGTCACAATAAGTGGTAGAGCTAAGATTTGGTCCTATACCTATGTTATGTCTCTTAACCTTTATACTACCTCTCTTTCTTGGTTTTAGATTCTAGGCAACTTAACTTCTCTGAGCCTCAATTTCTTCATCAATAATATGGAGAACATACTCTCTATCTTGCAAACTGATGAAAAAATTAAAGGAGAAGATAATGTAAAGTGTTTAGTGTAGTTCCTGGCCCATGATATGTAGTCATTAAATAGCAGCTATTACTATATTTGATAGATGGCTGTTTTTATAATCTCTAAGATTTCCCTGATAAAATGGTTACTTCTTAAGTTGCATAGCTACATTTTCATGAATAAGAATAAACTGGGGGCCGCGTTCACCTGAACGCTGTGCTTTGGGTTTGGAGCAGGTGACCAGGCCTGGGTCTCCTTCGGCCGGGTGGCGAGACTCACCAAGGACACGGAGACAGCCAGCGAGAGAGGGAACACAAGCAGTGGGAGTGGGAGAGGAAGGGGCGGGCTTCTGGTGGAGGAGCCCTATGTGGGGCCCAATCCCAGAACACTGGGATCACGCCCTGAGCCGAAGGCAGACGCTTGACGACTGCGCCACCCAGGCACCCCTTTCATTATTTTTTTAAAGTAGGCTCCCCACCCGAGGTGGGGCTCGAACTCAGGACCCTGAGATCAAGA
>NW_023236896.1:0-1078 GCF_002007445.2 Ailuropoda melanoleuca | reverse complement strand
TTTTTTTTTTAAGTGGAAATACATTTTGTCTTGTTGAAAAACTGGATATCAGATGTCATAAATTATATAGATGAATGTCTGAGATAAAAAGTATCGTCAGTATATCTAAATTCTTAGAGATAAATGGCCTCTAATCTGAAATTCCAAATCTAACTTAGGGAATGTATGACCGTTGTGTTGTCAGTGCTCAAATGTAATTTTCCTTCTTCTACTCAGTACCTACTGTTCACAGCCATATATTAATAAATACGCACATTTAAATTAATATGGCATTAAATCGATAAGAATAACCAAGTTTTCTTAAAAATATATGACAAAATGTATAAAACTTTTATTTAGAATGGAACTTTTTCAAAGACCAGACCATCTATCTACAAAACATAAATGACAAATTTTTCAGTTCTTTATTTTGTCACGTATTACCTTTCTGTATGGGTTATTTCATTTTCTAAATATAAGGGGTAACCCTATTACATGGAAAATTATCTTCAGAAATGTGCAAGGACCTTTAGTAGGAAGTAGATGGAAACACTAGTGCCTTCGACTCTTAAATTTCAGAAAGACCTATTGTTCAAAGGCCAAAATTGTCCCCAAATCAAAAAGCAGAGAATACTAACTAAGGCTTAGTCATCAACAGTACAGTGGCTCGTTCGACAGGAAAGGGATTACAAATGGCATAAAAAGAAATACTGGCCATCTTATCCCAGCCCAGTCCCTACTCACACCCCCCCCCCTTCACCTAGGCTAGTGCATGCCAAACAAGCACCAAAAACAACCAATAAATGAAAGGAAACTCAAAGGTCACTCGGGGTCATTATTTTCACATACCTTTGAATAATGAGAGCATCACATGTCAGCTAGAGGAGAACAAAATGTCACATTCTCCAGCTAAAGGTCAGCCTTGGTCAAAGGTCACAGAAGGGAGGCCAGGAAATAACCTAAGAGGTCAGGGCGGGTGCACAAAGAAAGGTCACCAAATGTCAATGAAAGCACGCAGCTGTTTGGAGATAAAACAACCAAGGCACCCTTTTGTGCTGACATCGGCTAGAAAAAATGTCTCTGCTGACATTTTTTTTTT
>NW_023236895.1:378-622 GCF_002007445.2 Ailuropoda melanoleuca | reverse complement strand
TGAGACCCCACACAGTCCAGGGAAATGTCAACGATCATCATCTCTCGTGAGTAAGGGAGCATGAATGAAAACCTCCGGATTTTCGAGGACACAGCACCCTTCTCATTGGTAATAAAGCAGAGGGTCCAGGAAAACACCTCCAGCGAACAGCACCCTTTTCATTGGGGACCCCGATTCCACATTGGGTGTAGGGGCCTGGGAGGACCCAGCCCTTAGAACCAAAAAACAAAGTGTGGGGGGAAAG
>NW_023236895.1:0-150 GCF_002007445.2 Ailuropoda melanoleuca | reverse complement strand
GTACAGGGACCGTCTTAGCACTATCATCACCCTTCGTGAATAGGGAAACATGAGAGAAAGTGGTCGTTGAAGCCTGAGAAGAGTGCCCCATATTGGTCTCTGAGACCCCACACAGTCCAGGGAAATATCAACGATCATCATCTCTCGTGA
>NW_023236894.1:0-1077 GCF_002007445.2 Ailuropoda melanoleuca | reverse complement strand
TATGGACTCATTAAAAATGTCAATGTCATGGAACGCAGGATGATTGCTCCAGAATAAAGATTAAAGACAAATGACAATCAAATGCAAAACATGATCTTTAAATGAATCCTGATCTGGGAAAAACACAAGCTATCCAGGACGTTTGGGGACAATTTTGGAAATTTGAGTCTGGACTGTATATTAGATAAGATTATTGTCTTACTGTTAAATTTTATACTTTCGTGGTTATACAGAAGAATGTCTGTGTTCTTAGATGCTGCATGCTAAAGCGTTTGGGGATTTAGTCTTGTGCTGTCTGCGACTTTGTGTCAAATAGTTCCAAAAAGATAAAGAAATATACAAATGCGAATGAGAGATAAGGCCCAGTGAAATTCAATGATACAGCTATAGATACAGAGAGAGGGAGAGAGAGAGATGTACTTATGTTTACATACACACACACACAGAATGACAGATAAAGAAAATACAGCAAATGTTAAATAATTGTCTATGAAGATTTCTTTCTCTCCCTAAAATCTTCAAAGTATATCCCTTTTAGCTGCTCCCCTCTCAAACTTTCCCTGGACCCTGTTTCTCTCACATGCCAACTTGAATATAAATTCTGGCAAAATAACTCTCCCTTGAAATCCTGAACAGATTAATTCCATTCTTGAGGTCCTAAGCTCCCTCCTTTCTGAAGTCCCTGCCTACACTGCTCATTTCCTCACAGCTTATCTCTCTTAAAAACTGCATTTTTTTCCATGTCTCATTCTGGATGAGTCACACCATTAAGCAGTTGCCTAATGTTGATGTGTTTTGCTCACTAAGGTGCTATTTACCAAGGCAAGTGGTAAGAAGGGACTATGGGTCCTTGAGTTTTACTGCAGGGGGTGGTCTGCAGGACTTTAGAGATTTACGAAATTCTCCTGGAACTGGAAACATTGAATGAAAGATCCACCTTTTTCAATATCACTCTATCTGCATTCCAGTCTTCTATCTTCTGTTGGCATTTAACCAACAAGAATAAATTTGATTTCTGGGGCGCCTGGGTGGCGCAGCGGTTAAGCGTCTGCCTTCGGCTCAGGGCGTGATCCCGGC
>NW_023236893.1:0-1077 GCF_002007445.2 Ailuropoda melanoleuca | reverse complement strand
TTTTTTTTTTTTTCTTTTGTGTGCAACTAGTGGTCCTCAAAAGCATGCATTTGCCCCCATTGGTTTGGCTGGTTGTGGCTTTCTCTCGCCTTTCTGACTTTACCTCTGTATTCCTTCACTCTTCTCTTGTACTTTATAATTGATCCTTGTTTCTGTTTTGTACACATTTGCTTTTCACAGTCAGATGCTGGCAGAGTTCACCACTCGCTGAGGTGGCGTCCAGCAGCACTTCCCCCTCCTCGGGCTAGTTGCCATACTGCTTGTTAGTGTCCTCCCCACGGGGGCCTGCATTGCATGTCTCTGACCTGCAGAGAGGGCTCAAAGCCTGTGTCCATGGGGTTTTGTACTGGCGCTGTGTTAGCTGACTTTCTTTTCACGCGTTTTGAGATTTCGCTAGATTTCACCCTCTCAGAACTTCCATGGTGGGGAGATTCATTTTCTTCTCATAATAATCAAATGGAAAGTAGTTTTTTATTACGTTGAAGTTTTCTCTCTTCATGCCCCATTCTTTTCATCCTTCTGAATATGTATATATTTTACTTTTGTCCTACTTTACATAAAGCTGTGAGTTATGTTGAAGAGAACCAAGATATATGCTTGGTTTTATCTCCCTATCAAGTAAGCATATATCCAGTTTGTGCTTATTTAATCTCCAAGGCAGAAGAGTAAATCACACTTTTTTTGGCAGTGTCTGTTTTATTACTTGTAGGTGCTGAAGCTGTGGTATTTGGAAGCAGGCAGATTACGAGTAAATAGGCAGATGGTGATCAGTCCTTTAATCTTCAAGGATATGTCTATTGGGCCAAAATGATTATGGAAGGATCCCACCCTAAATCAGCCTATTACTCAACTATAAAAATGCTACAGGGCCAGAAACATGAACAATGAACCAAATATTCATTATAGAGCAGAATCTTAGGTAGTTGCCAGAAGATGTATTCTTGAAATACCTCTTCATAAAATGAGCTTGGTGAATACATGGATGAATGTGTCCAGTGAAAGTAATAATAATCTCCCTGGTCTACAGAGCTGTTAGGACAATCAGATGACATCCTAGTTGTGAAAACTCCTTGTAAA
>NW_023236892.1:0-3291 GCF_002007445.2 Ailuropoda melanoleuca | reverse complement strand
CAGAAACACTTGTTTGAAGCCCGCAGTGGAATCCTCTCGATCCTTCATATGATCATGTCCTCCGTGACGTTGCTTTGGAGCATTCTGCATCAGGCTGATTCTTCAGAAAAGATCACTGTTGCTGCCTCTGCATCTGTTACCACTATTAATCTTGGAGCCACAAAGGTTAGACAATTCACATTTCCTCTGTGGAGCTCAGGAGTTTATTCAGGGACTTTCCTAAAGAGTGTATTCAGAATTCGTGAATAATTTGAGTAGTATTTATGGCACGCTGCATGAACTGAGTAATTAATTCTTAAATAATTTTAACTGTTTCATTGTGAAATGACTTGTCACAGAATTCACCCATTTTAAGTATATACAGTACAATGATCTTTTTTCCTAGTACATTTCCAGAGTTCGTGAAACTGTCACCACAATCTTCGAACATGTCCATCACTACAAAAATGCCTGGTGCCCATTTGCAGTCACTCCCTTTTCCCCTCACTAACTTTAATCAACCACTAATCTGTTTTCTCTACATATACATTTGCTTTTTCTGGACATTTTTAATAAATGGAATCATGTGTTATTTAGTATTTTGTATATGGCTTCTTTCATGTGACAATGTTTTTGAGGTCCATTCATACATATTATAGTTTTATTCCTTTTCTTTAGGACATCTTAAGCTGACATTTTAATATGCAAAACCCTCCTAGAAAACAATTTAGCGGTATGCACAGAGAGCTTTAAAAGTTTTGTAGTCTTTGACCTCGTAATCTATTTAGTAATGAGTTCTAAGGTACTCAAAATTATGCAAAGATACATACATATCATTATCGCCTTATGTAGGGGCAAAAAGAGAGATCCTAAACAGTAAATATGAAAATAGTTAAATAAATTATACTTTTAATGTTACATTACATAGCTACTAATAATTGTGGTTTTGAAGAAATCTTAGCGCATGGAAAATGTGTAAAACTTTAGTGAAACGAGGACGTTACGTAACTGAATAAATCTTATAATTCTACAAAAAATCATATGCAGAAAAAGAAATTAATGTGTTTATAGTGATTATCTTAGCATAATATGATTAATGGTTGAGTGTTTAAATTTTTTTCTTACACTCTGGCATTTTCCAAATTTTCTACTTTATACTTAGAGGAAAATTCTTTTTGAAGCATGTTACGCAATGTCAAGTTGTTGAATTGATATCCCTCAGTTACCTAATATTACTCTTGGACCTGACTCCCTAGATCTGGGAGTAAGGAGAACACAACTGAAATTGGGGGAAGAGAGAGAGTGGAAACTATTTTAAAATTTTACTTAAGTGTTTGTTTAGATTAAACTATGCTTTTTCGTTGTATAATTTCACTAAATATGAAACACCCCCTTTCCTTTTTAAAGAAATCTACTAATGTAATTGGACTTCATATATAGTGTTTTCTTACTATGTCATATAGACTCTTCCATTTGACTGATTGGCAGTTGTCATTTTTTAGGGTTTTGTTGTTTTTTTTCTCTCCCAGTTAAAATAACCATGATTGCCTCCCTTAACCCTATTAAAATTTCCTCTACTGTTATTTAGGTGACAAAACATGAAAGCACTATGTAGTATTTTCAAAAAAACAAAAACAAAACTAAAAGTGCAGTCTATTTATTAATGTTTCATAATTTTTAATTCACTTGTGGTTTATTTAAATTGTTTTAGAACTTGAGACAGCAGATCCTTGAATTATTGGGCCCCATTTCAATGAATCATGGTGTTCACTTTATGGCTGCTATTGCCTTTGTGTGGAATGAAAGAAGACAGAACAAAACCACCACCAGGACCAAGGTGTGTGTTTAACCATTTGGTACTTTTGTTGTTTCATTTGATAAGCATTTGGTGAGTACATGCGAATTTTCAGCTCTGCATCAGTTTCAGTGGGGCTGGAGTGGGATGGGGAATAGAAAAGCAGTTTTTCTACAGGCTTAAAATGATGTATTTATTGCCCAAATGTCTTAAATAAGTATAAAAAACATCATCTTATGCAAAAAAAGAAATTAGTATGATATTAACTATATGTGAAATAGAAAAGTTAACATGGTACGGTATATTTTTTAAATGCTAGTCATTTGGGGTACAAAGCAAGGATATGGAGAGTTTTCATCTTGACTAGATTTTCATTAAGACATGATAGCTTAAGTGTTAGTGTCTAAATGTAATCCATATATTGGCTTAGCTGGATAGTATATGTGAAATTTTTGCTGCTTTGTGAGTTCAAAAGCTCAAAAATGTTTTATATTGGAACTAAATAGTGACTCATTAGAATACTAAGGCTATTAAATAATTAACATTCACATAAGATATAGAATTTGTCTAATGAAAGGTTTCTGTTCTGTTAATTTTTGTGCTGATTTCACATTACATATTTGTTGACGTTTCAAAAGGAATAAAAATAAGTAAACATTCCTACTTATGACCTTTTTTTGCATGGGAGGATTCAGTAGCAGATACTGAATTAGAAGTGAAATCCTGGACTAGTTAAGATCAGTCAAGGACCTGTGGTTTAACAAGGCCTATCGAACACATGCATTTTTCTCTGTTCTTCCTTCAAAATTGAGAATAAAAGAATTTAAAAAGGCGTAAATCCACAAGGACAAAAAATTGAGAGAGTTGACCACAGACAAGTAAGACGTGTCAGCAGAATTTTGCAAAATGGGAAAAAAAACTCACAGGTCTGTGTGGTAACTAATTTAACAGAGAAAATTGATAACTAAATTGCAGCAAGAAAGGAAGCAGTTGCCACTGTAAAATTACAGATGGTGTCTGGGAGTCCCAAGTGTCAGGTACCTCTAAAGGCAAAGGGTTGGGATGGGCTGAAGTCAGGAGGATTGATTGAATATTTATATAAGGAGCAGTTCTGGATCCCTTTCTCCAGCTCAGGCAACCACCCACTCCTAAGCTACCCGAGCAGGAGACTGAAGTCAGGCTTGCTGTATAAAGAGTTGGTCAAGAAAGGCTCTGAATCCGGGTAGACAGTAGACTTCATGATGAAAACAGGAGCATTTGCAAAAAGCTTAAATACTGAGAAATGGGCATTAGCCTCACCCCAGTGAGGTAGCAGGAAGCAAAGATGGCCTTTAGGTAGGAATTTTGAGGATTCCCTTCTGGGCAAATGGCCTGATAAAGAAAAAAGATCTTTAGCTACTAAAGTCTTTGAGGCTACTAACAAAAAACTGGGCTGCAGTCACCACACAGGGAGGCCTCCCTACCCATCAGTCTTAGACACAAATGCTTGACTTCTCATCACTTTTTAATTTTTTTTT
>NW_023236891.1:0-1077 GCF_002007445.2 Ailuropoda melanoleuca | reverse complement strand
GAGAGAAGGCCAGATTTTTTTGTTGTGTTCTTTGTTTCTTTCTTTTTTTTTCTTCTTGTTTTTCTTTTCTAATAGATACTCAAGGACAAAATGAATGTAAGGCCGCATTACAGGCAACATTTAAAGTATGCTATGAAAATTACAGAAGGCTAGAGATGTGGCTAGTGGGCCTCAGAAGCCCACAAGCTGAAAAGAACATTTTACTCATGTAAAATTATGGCAATGGGGTAGTCAGTAAGGCTCTCTTTCTCTAAAATTACAAATACTGCTTATGTGGCACTGACCTCACTTTTCATTGACTTATGACTGTGATGGCTGCACGATAAATTCATTCTGATTATGCTATTTGAATCTCATATGTTGTAAATCTCTAAGAGATCTTTCCATCTTTTAGTGGAAAAGACATTGGCCTTAAGGTCACATTAGCCTGGACTCCATTCATATCTCTTGCATTTACCACCTGCATATTCCTTTGGGAGTTAATTAAACATTTGGATTTAATTTCTCAACCATAAAATAAAGAGAACAATTTGTCCTTTAATAGGGCTGTTTTAGACGTTAGAGGTAATACGATATAATAACACAAATAGTGCTCAGTACGTGGAATGTGAAACCACCTAATGAATAGTAGTGGCATTTGACTGCTGATGTTATTATTTTATATCATCTTTCAAATTATGTTTTATATCTAACTGATCTCTGCTTGCTGGTTAAATAAAAATCCCATACTTTTACAAAATATGTGTATAACAGAACACATCTAATACAACTTTCCCTAATGGCTTTTCCCACAAAGCAAATGAACTCTCTCATGGACTCTGTCTAATGTGCTGAGTAAACTTCAAATGTATAGACATATGTAAAGTATTGCAAGTTCACCAGTCATACAAATGGAATCTGAAAATTACTTAGGCCCATTTCTCCTCTTGATCGGGTGGGAATCCCTCTGACATCTGGCAAAACCAACACAACTGGCAGGTGGGATCCATTTGGAGCCCTGCCCAAACTAAATGGCCTGGGAAGTACTCTTCTCCTGCCAAGCCTGAGCCTCCTAATTCTGCCAGGAGACACCGAAGA
>NW_023236890.1:0-1077 GCF_002007445.2 Ailuropoda melanoleuca | reverse complement strand
TTTTTTTTTTCCATTCTTTCCTCTCTTTCTTGTCATTCCGGGACTTTGCTAATGCATCCATTGGTATGATGTCCCACAGGTCCCTCAGGTTCTGTTCATTTCTCTTGATTGTTTTTTGTTGTTGCTCATTGGATTGGATAATTTCTGTTGCTTATCGTCAGGTTCATTGGCCCTTTCTTCTTCCTGCTGAACTCTGCCATTGAGCCCCTTTGGTGACTTTTTAAAATAGTCTTTATTTTTTAGGCCAGTCTTATGTTCAGAGCAACAGGGAGCAGAGGGTACAGAGATTTCCTGTATACCCCTACCTCCACAGATACATGGCTGCCCCCGTTACCAACATCCCCCACCAGAGTAGAACGTTTGTTACAACTGATGAACCTTCCTGACACGTCATTATCACCTAGAATCTGTACATTACGTTAGGGTTTCCTCTCGCTGTTTATGGGTTGGGACAAATTTATAATGACACGTGTCCACTTTTATAGTGTCACACTCAGTTTCACTGCCTGTTCATCCCTTCCTCCCTCCAACCCCTGGCCACCACTGAGCTTTTTACTGTCTTCATAGTTTTGCCTTTTCCAGAGTGTCATGTAGTTGGAACCCTACAATACGTAGCCTTTTTAGATTCACCTCTTTCACTTGGTGATACGCATTTAAGTTTCCTCCATGTCTCTTCATGGCTTGATAGCTCATTTCTTTTTAGTGTTAAATAACAACCCACCGTCTGGATGGACCGCAGTGTATTTAGCCATGCCCCTACTGAAGGACATCCTGGTTGCTTCTAATTTCTGGCAGTTAAGAGTAAAGCTGCTGTAAGCATCCACGAGCAGGTTACGGTGTGGACCTAAGTTTTTAACTCCTTTGGGTAAATAGCAAGGAGCGTGGTTGCTACATTGCATGGTAAGAGTGTACTTTGTTTTGCCGGAAACCACCGCAGTGCCTTCCAGAGTGGCTGTACCACTTTGCATTCCCATCAGCGATGAATGCGCGTTCCCGTTGCTCCACATCTCTCCAACATTTGTTGTGCTCAGTGTTCTGGATTTTGGTTATTTCGGTAGGGGTATGTAGTGAAACGGG
>NW_023236889.1:0-1077 GCF_002007445.2 Ailuropoda melanoleuca | reverse complement strand
TAATTATTCGTTTATTTTGCTAGATTTGTGAAAAACAAAATTCATTACACTTTAAGCCTAGATTTTGCATTATGTTTTCAGAGTCAAACAAGAAGTTTTCTCAGGTGAATTTTTAAAAAGCCACCTTACGTGTGCATGTGGTGACATATTCTAGGTAATTAAGTATAATGAACCATGCACTGTGGAGAAAGCCCTGAACCAAAAAAGAAACCCATCTGGCAAAGAAGAAGAAATATCTGCAGATTGCTGAGGACTGGGTCTGATATGTAAGGCCTGCCAATTTCCCTGTTTTGTGACTAGCACAAAATCCCACTGGGCATCGAGGATCTCCCTGGAGGCCAGGTGGGCAGAGTATGGGGCGCCTAGTGATGAGCAAACACGTATTTCCAATTTGGGGCACCTGTGGTTAATCGTCTTTTTCTGTCTCAGGGATAGCTTTTCTGGCTTTTCCCCAGGAATGTATCATCCTCTCTAAGATACCTCAGTATAAATAATAGAAAAATTGTAAAAATGAACAAATGTACTCCTCTGCATTCGAGTGGTTACCATGGCAACGAGTGAACCACCAGTGTAAATTTCCTCTGTGCCAGCCCCTCGCTGAAGGACCCAAGTCTGCCTCTCTTCACCACAGGCCACTCTGCAGCCGAGCTTGGGGAGCCCTATTTTCATGAAGTTAGAGGACACTCAAACCTACCGCAGAAGAGCTGCCCACCTTCTAAATCACAGATCTCTCAACTTCTCTCTCCGTAATCCCACTCAAACTGCACACTCAGTCGGTTTCCTAATGGAGTCAGCGGAGAAGTGATTCATACCAGTCCTAAGTGTTCATTAGAAATATTGGTACTAATGAACTAATTTATTTGAAACATGCACTTAAAAATCACTCTTCTTTCTGTTTCCAGGTTAGCAAACCATTTTCCCTCAAAGTGACATGGGAAGCTCTCTGTGCAATTGTCATAATCTCTTCTATACTCGGGGGCCCGTTTCATATTCTATCTTTATGTTCTTCTATCTTTCTCTTTCTTCCCCCCTTCTTATAATTCCTCTTCTTCCTAAGGGTTTACTTCCATGTCAGCA
>NW_023236888.1:0-1077 GCF_002007445.2 Ailuropoda melanoleuca | reverse complement strand
TAGAAAAAAGAAAATGTTATTGGGAAAATCATTAGGAAGAAAAAATATATTTATAGTACTGTACTGTATTTATATAAAAAAATCCACATATAGGTGGAACCATATATGTGGTTCATATATGGTTCAAATCCATGTTGTTCAAGGGTCAACAATATAAAAAACTGATTTTCAGTAAGTTGCCAAGACCACTGAATGGGGCAAGGACAGTGTTTTCAACAAATGGTGCTGGGAAACTGGATATTCACATGCAAAAAAAGAAGTTAGACTTCTTCCTTACAGCATAAACAAAAATTAACTCAAACTGGATCAAAGACCTATATGTAAGAGCTAAGACTATACAATTCTTAGAGGAAAACAGGGGAAAAGCTTCATGATATTAGATTTGGCAATGATTTCTTGAAAATGATACTAACAGTATAAGCAACGATAATGCAAATAGCTAAATTGGACTTCATCAAAGTTAAAAAAACCTTTTGTGCATCAAATGAACCATGAGCAGAATGAAAAGGGAATCCACAGAAAGGGAGAAAATATTTACTAATCACACATATGACAAGGGATTAATAACCAGAATATCTAAAGAACTCCAAAACAATAAAAAGTTAAACAACCCAATTAAAATATAGGCAAAAGAATTGAATAGAGACCCTTCTCTAAAGAATATATAGAAATAGCCACTAAACATAATCAACTATGCTTAGCATCACCAGTCATTAGGGAAATGCAAATTAAAACCACAGTGAGATATCACTTTATACCCTTAAGGATGCCTATTATCAAGAAAACCAGAAAATAACAACTGTTGGCCAGGTCGTGGAGAAATTGGAGCCCTTGTGTATTGCTAGTGAGAATGTCAGGTAGTGTAGCCACTATGGAAAACAGCATAGTGGATCATCAAAAAGTTAAATATAGAATTACCATATGATCTAGCAATTCTACTCCTAGGTATATACCCAGAACGATTGAAAGCAGGGACTCAAACAGGTATTTGAACACCAATTTACATAGCAGGATTGTTGACAATAGCCAAAAATGTCCACTGAGAGATGAATGGCTAAACAAAATGTGGTATATGCA
>NW_023236887.1:0-1077 GCF_002007445.2 Ailuropoda melanoleuca | reverse complement strand
AAAAAAAATAAATAAAATGGATGCTGTATCATGGTAAGGAAATCATTGTCTTAGTTCCAAATGCTTATTTTAATCAGGGTTACACATCTAATTTTATCAAATGCCCATTTAGCATTTATTCAGAAGACTTTAAGTTTTTTCTCCTTTAATGGGATACTTTGTGTTAAGAGAGTTCTCAATAGTAAAGTCATTTCAGAGATTAACTGTCCTTTGTCGGTTAATCCCTAAGTGGGCTTTAAAAAAATTAGTGTTGAGCCCATTTATCAGCATCAGAGTTAAGGAGGGGGGTCTGAAGTGGCTGTTCACGTGTGAATCCCTTCTGTGAGTAACGGTGTGGTTGGGGCTCCATTCCTCAATTTCTCTTGCCTTAGTTTTTCATCTGTAAAATGGAGATGATATTAATAATATCCATCTTTGAGGGCTATTTGTAAGGCTTAAACAACTCAGTCTATACAAAGTTCTTAGAAGAGTGTCTAACCAAACACTCACTAAATAGAAGCCACATATTAAATTATTAAAAATTTACCATGTGCCTGATACTGAGTTTGGGGTGTGGATTCAGAGATGGGAAAACTCACATATGGTCTGTCTTCTCATGGAACTTGCAGCTTGGCAAGGAGACAGATACTTATGAAATAATCACGTGTAAGTATGGAAATTTGCTTCTATGATGAGTGCTATCAAGGAGAGCTTATGGTATCATGAGAACATGTAATAGAGGGTTTGAGCTAGTCAAGGAGAGACACTGGACTGAGATCTGAAAGATAAATATGCCCAGAAAGTAGGGCAGAGTATTCTAGGAAAAGAGAATGTGCAAAGGTCCTGTGGTTGTGCAGGAAGATAGTGTGACTGGTAGAAAAGATGAGAGGGCAGTGTTTGACTAGAAGGCTAGTGGACACTGGGTCTAAGAGGTCACTAAGGGCCAGATGATGCAGAGACCCTCCCGGGCCTGTAAGTGATTTTTTTCCTTATTGAACAGCCATGAAGAATCATGGAAGGTTTGGTGTAGGTTGGGGGGAGGGAAAATAACCTGATCAGATTTCTGTTTTAAAAAGACAACCCGGTAGGGGTGCCTGG
>NW_023236886.1:0-1077 GCF_002007445.2 Ailuropoda melanoleuca | reverse complement strand
GTCTCTCACCTCCTTTTTGGATGTAAGGATGTGACTGGAGAGCTTACGGCGGGCGGCGTTGTCAGGACGAGCTCGAGCTAATTCTTTCCCAAAGCTAGATACTATTGCAGAGTGGCAGGGTGCCAGTGGTCAAGTTAACCTTTCTTCGGTTGCTACCAATATAATGCCCGCTACATGCCAGGCCTTTCCATTAGCACCTTACCTGGATCGTGTCATTTCACCATCACAACGCGGGCAAGGGTAATACTTCCCTTAGAATGAACTACGAAACAGGCACAGAGAGGCAAAGGAACTTGCCTGAGGCCACACAGCTGGTGAAGTAGCAAAGGCAGGATTTAAGCCCAGGTGGACCTGACTTGGAAGTCTTGCCCTTGTCCCAAGGCTCAGTGCCCAGCCGAATGGATCATTAAGGTCACTGAATATTGGTGGTGGTGGGGGGGGCTTTTCCGGCTCTGGTTCCTTTTCCCACAGACAGACTCTGCATCAGGGTTTCTGTGGGATTCTGCTGATTTCTTCCAGGCGGTTCTAGCCCAATTATTTTGATCTAGGGATTAAAAAATTGAGATTGTATTTACTTGGTTAAAAACAAGTGAAAAGTGGTTCTCCCATTCCAGATTTCCAGTTTCCTTTGGGAGGAAGCCCTGGTCAACATTTTTTTTTTAAGTGTATCTTCCTAGATCTTTTCAATGCACATGCTTTCTCACACAAATGGTAGCATACTAGATAGGCTTCTGTACCTTGCTTTTTCCAGTTAACATTATATTTGCAGATCACTTTGTATTGGCATATATAGATCGATCTCATTCTTTTTCTTGTTTTAAAATTCAGTTTTGTTTTTGGAATAGATAATAAATTCAAAGAATTCAAAAATCAAAATAGTAGAAGGCGATTGAGAAGTCAATTCCAGTCCCTGTCTCCCCTGTGGGTGTTCCTCTCCCACCTTGGGTATCTGCATTTTTCACTGTCTCTTTCTACAACATTCACTATACTTATGTATTTAACTAGCCTAGTGGTGAATGTTTAGGGTTTTTTTTTTTCTTTCTTTCTTTTTTTTTTTTTTTTTTGGAATTTCATAAA
>NW_023236885.1:0-1077 GCF_002007445.2 Ailuropoda melanoleuca | reverse complement strand
TTCAGGCAAGAGACGACGGTGGCTGTGACGGATTATGGGAGTGGGGATAGAGAGCTGTGCGGATCTGACACATGTTCAGGAGGCAGTATCACCCTGGTGCGGTGTCCGATTAAATATGGCGAAGAAGATGGAAATGGAAGCACTAAGAATAATGCCTCACTCTATGGCTTGTGAAACTGGGTCATTAGTGATACCATACATTCCAAGAGAAAACAAGGTAAAGGAATGGATTTTAGTGGAAGCTACAGAGTTCAGTTTAGGAGTCAAGGTCAGTTGGGATTGTTGGACATCTGTGAACAACAGAATGTTGGAGGATTATGTCTGACAGGAGAGAGAATGGAGACAAGGACATAAATTTGGTCACATGAAGCATAATGACAGAAGTAGATGCTATTAGCCCAGATTTCAGAATATAACAGGTTAATCTTAAGGTATTTCTTCCACTCAACCAGCAACATGTTTTCTGTACCTGATCAGTCCACCATCTTCCTCTGATGAGACCATTACTGCAGTGATTTCTAACAGTACATACAGGTTTAAAGATCCAATTTTTAAGACCTTTCAGAATACTTTTTCAATTGCTGTATGTACTATCAACAAACCCCTGTGCCACATTTTTCTCTTTAGGTTTTACTATTTTAAGTTTTTGTTGTTCATATGCTACTCTCTGAACATATTCTTTGTTTAAAATACATCTGTGCTCTCTCTTCCTCTAAATTATATTTATTTTAGACATTAGGATTTATAGCTTCTCCTCTTTAATGAAAGCTGCTAACCAAAAGGCCCAGTAACAACATTTTCTCTTTTTAGAGGCCATTTTCCACTGGAGAAGAAACTAACAAAGGCTTAAATTGGTGCACATTTAGAAATGCTCATGTACTAGACACTGCCCTGTGCCTCTGTGTGCATGGGCTTGCTTGCAGGTGTGTATGCACCTGTGTGTGATGGCATGTGTGGTGACATCGATCTGGAGTCCAGCTATTTTAGCAAGATTTACTCACATGACTCTGAATACTTTCTAACTAGGAACACTGCATTACAATTTATTGCCTTACTGATGACCCTTCAAATGTAATA
>NW_023236884.1:0-1077 GCF_002007445.2 Ailuropoda melanoleuca | reverse complement strand
AAAAAAAAAGAAATTCAATGTTATTTGTAGGAATAATGATGCATGCACTGATAATGAAGAAGCAACAATATGATTGCTTAATGGCGAGCATCTGATAAGCAGTGGAAATTCTGGTAACCAGAAACACAGTGCTGCTCTGGAGGCTAACAGAGATGATGGAAAGGACAGAAGGAGCTGTGAAGAATGGCTGACAGGTGACACCCCATGCTTTTTCTGGCCTTAGGTTGAGTTGCCTGGAGATAGACTCTGAGATGGGAGGGTCAGGGGGTGGGGGGCTGCACTGGGGAAAACCACCCCTAAAGTAGCAAGGGAAGAAGGACTGGGTGAAGAAGGAAAATGCTGAACTTTGGACCTGGGATGGCCCTTTGGTATTTTCCCAAATTAAGGAAAGGGCGCTGGGCCTTTGTATCCCCCTTACTGACTAGTCATTGGATGTGGATTGGAGAGGAAGCACAATCTTGAGTGAAACAAGTCCTTTCAACCAAAGGCTATTCCCCAGAAGGGATGTGGCCCAGAGGCATCCAAGCCAACACCCCCAGCAGGGAAGGGAATAAAGACCTTGGTTCTAAAGTGGTATTTGGATGGCCTGTTACAGCATCCATTAAAACTAGCAAGTTTGTTTGTTTGTTTTTATTTAAAACTGTCAAGTTTAACAATATATTTAAGAGAGAGTAATCTACATAATTTGCATATAAAGGACATTAATAAATATTTGTTGAATGAAGAGTGGTTATTATGAGGGAAGAACGATAAGCAATGGATTGAAACTTCATCAGAAGAAATTTAAACGGGATTACAGGAAAATACAGAATTAAAATAGACCATGTAGAAACCAGAAGAACTTCCAGCTCAGATATCTGTATTGTGACTTTGTCACTTGATTAAATCATTAAAATGATTGAGATTCTGAATTATTAAGCCTTGGTGGGGGGTGTAGAAGGAAGAGCTCCAAAAAAGGGACTCTTTTTTTTTTTTTAATGATTTTTGTATGTTAGTTTTTTTTTAATGATTTTTTATGTTAGTCACCATACAGTACATCCCCGGTTTCCGATGTAAAGCTCGATGATTCATTAGTTG
>NW_023236883.1:0-318 GCF_002007445.2 Ailuropoda melanoleuca | reverse complement strand
AATAATAGAGCAAAATTGGAGACCGGAAGCAGGAAAGTGGGGGTGGGGAGGGTTTGGGTGGCGGCCAGCTGAAATACCGGATGTCCAGTTAACTTTGAAATTTCAGATGACAATGCATCACTTTTTTAGTGTAAGTATGCCCCGTGCAATATTTGGGACAGACTTATGCTAAAAAAATTTTCACTGCTCGTCTGAAATTCAAAGTTGACGGAGCACTCTATTTTTTAAATTTATTTGGCTAAATCTGGCACCCCAAAGGGCGGTGCTGACGATCACTGAGAGCCCACTACATGTGTCTGCTACCCGGAGGCATCCAAC
>NW_023236882.1:0-1077 GCF_002007445.2 Ailuropoda melanoleuca | reverse complement strand
TTTTTTTTTTTTTTTAGAGAACAAGAGAGCATGCACACATGATGAAGAAGGACCACAGGGAGGGCTCAAGCAGGCTCCATACGCAGCAAAGGCCTGACACGGGGCTCGATCTCCTGACCCTGATATCATGACCTGAGCCGGAATCAAGGGTCAGATGCTTAATCGACTCAGTCACTCAAGTGCGCCTGGCCTGTCTACACTTTTAAGGTCATCCTAGTTTTGTTTAAATCTAAAATGTCTGTTGGAGTCTGGTGGAGCTCAGACTTGATGAGTGCAGGGACTCTGTGTTGAACCCTATACCTAGGACAGTGCTTAATATTTAGTGGATATTGAATAAAATATTAATAAGTGAGTGAATGAAGGGGGGCATATTGTAACTTTAAATACTACTGTGTTATAAAATGAATATACATACACTTCACTGCTGGAAAGGATCTCATATACGAGGCAACCAGACTCTAGAGTTTGCAAGGAGGGAAGACGAGGCAAAGGGATGGGAAGGGGAGCGGCACCAGGTGAAGGGCAGGGCAGTGGAACTCTGGCTCGGGGAAATGGATCCTGGGCTGGAGGGTCTTGCTTTAATGTATGCTTTGGGAAACACCCCTTCCACTCTGTCTCTTCACTGTCTTTTTACAAAAGTACACTGGCCAAAGAGTGAGGGGATGTCTGTAATGAAATATCTCTTCCACTATGTAGTGTCTTCCGATGCTCCCTCCTTGGGTAGTTTAGAGTGCAGGCGAAGGGAGGTGCCAGCTTCTTCCTCAAGCTCTCTGAATTCCTGCACCCCTCCGCCTGTGCCCGCCTTCAACCTATTTGGATAAGAAAATTGGTAAGCTACTTTGAAGGCAAAAAAAAAAAAAAGCAAGGTGTAAGGGTCTTGGGGATGGGATAATTGGTCCTAGATTCAGGGCTGGCGTGACGCTGGGTTTCCGGCATATGGAGAAGGAGGGGATAAGTGCTCTTGCCCAGCCTGGCAGCCCCTTCCTCACAGGCTGGCAGCCCCTTCCTCACAGCTGAGGCAGTGCCACGGTCACAGGCCAGCTGCTACCCACATCCCTAAGAGACTGGCCCTCAGAT
>NW_023236881.1:0-3279 GCF_002007445.2 Ailuropoda melanoleuca | reverse complement strand
GGGGGGGGGGGGGGGGGGGGCTCGGGGTTGCGAGCCGGGAAACGTGCGGCCATTTGGGGGCTGGAAGGAAAGCGGAACAAGCAAGCGGTTGATAATTGAATGGAGGGAGGGGGGATGCTCTCAACTTTTTTAGAGTGGTCACCGTTTGGGCTTGTAAGTGCTTTGAATAAAAGCGTGCGCACATTTCATTGAACGTAGTTTTAGGACCGAAAACTCTTTGATGGGTGGTGGCATTCTATCTTTTTTCTTTTTTAAAAGGTGTTCTGGATTTAACAGGACTGGTTTACGCCCTTATGAATAATCATGATATATTACCGAATGGTCAGTTTTTAGCAAACTGTATTCATGCCTGGGAAAGAGATTTGATCACTTTGGGCCAAACTCAGCTTGCTGAATGCCAGTTTTTTCTAGTTGGACAAAAGAAAAAAATTTTCACCATTTCCTTTAACTTTTGTTCATTGATTGAAGCAACGAAGGAAAATGAAGAAAACAAGATAGGACTGCTGCGCCTCTCTGGGCTAATTGGGAATGGGACTGACCCAAGAAGTGAATGAATAGTACATACAGCTGAGGTTGGAAAGCCCAAGTTCCACTTAAAATTGGAGTATCCCAGAGAAGAAAGTACTAGTGGGCTAGGGGCCAATTAAAGGTAAAAGGAAGACGTTGTTACTTTGAGAGCTTAGTTTAGAAGGGTGTCCTGATCCTCCCTTACGAAAGTAGAAAAATCCCCTGCGAGGTATTTAAGGAGGTCTGGGCAGTCTTGGAGAGGAGGCTGTTGCCCTTTGCTTTTCCGTTGGGCGTATGTCTCTGTGGTCTGGGAAGAATAAATTTCCCAGATATTTTGGAAATGTAGTCCCAGTCCATTCGACGGTATGACCTTAGGCCCCAGTCTGTCACCAGCTACCCATGTAAATTTAGGTTATTTAACCGCGGCCCAGGCTTAAGTTTTTCCATTTGTGAAATGAGGTAATCTTTGATTGTGTAGTAGTCAATGAATCTGTGTGTGGAATCTTCATTTTAGTTGAAAGTGGACAATTTTAAGTTCACCCTGTGTCCAGGAATAGCCCTAGACCCAAAATGAGAGATGAATTGGGGTAATCTGACTTCTGCCCTTGGAGTGGTTGATACAAGTTGGGCAGGATCTTCTAGGTAATGCCTACCACCAGGACTTATTGTACCATTCTTTTTTTTCTCAAACATTCTTTGGGGGTGTTCAGAGCGAGGCAGACCTGAGTTTAGTGCGGCAGTTTTTGAAGTGAATGGTCCTTGAAAGATTTCTTATGCTTGAAAGATATTCCTTAATTTTGTAGACATGGATTTAGATGCTATTACAGAATACTCAGCATTACATGCCAAGCCCAGTGGACTCGTTCTTCAATATGGGACTGCTGGCTTTCGAACGAAAGCAGAACATCTTGATCATGTCATGTTTCGCATGGGATTACTAGCTGTCCTGAGGTCAAAACAGACAAAGTCTACAATAGGAGTCATGGTAACAGCATCACATAATCCTGAGGTAATGCCTTTAGTGCTCTGATAAAGCAGACCTTTATTTACAAGAACACATCTTAGTGTCTGAGCAGTTTGACCCAAAGTACAAATTCTAACGAGTAGGAATGTGCCTGCTCATTATGTGCCTTGGATTTGAAATGGCGTTTTCTTAAAGATTAATTATTTTAGAGAGAGAAAGAGAGTGCATGCAAGGGGAGGGGCAGAGGGAGATTGAGAATCCCAAGCAGACTGATCACTGAGTGAAAAGCCTGACACCAGTCTGGATACCACAACCCTGAGACCACACACAACCCGAGCTGAAATCAAGAGTCAGACACTAATCGACTGAGCTGTCCAGGCGCCCCTGAAATGTCTTTTTCTTGATGAGTGATCATTTAGCTCATGACTGTAGAGGGTGTGGAGAGAATGAAATGAGAGTCATTTCTTGGACTGTGTCCATATTAGAGAAACAACAGAATGTCCTTCCAGGTTAGTTGTATTGAGACAGTATCAGTAACAGAAAGTGTTACTTGTGTTAATTTAGTAGAGATCAGAGAGATTGGAGGCAGGTGGGGGGAAGGACAAACATTTGAAAAGATTTAGTGCATTTTGAAAAATTTTTAGACCAGTTTTCTTTTTTTTTTGAAAGATTTTATTTATTCATTTGAGAGAGAGCATGCACAAGCAAGAGCACAAGCAGGGGGAGCAGGAGAGGGAGAGGGAGCAGACCTCCCACTGAGCAGGGAGCCCGATGTGGGGCTCGAATTTAGGACCCTGAGATCATGACCTGAGTCAAAAGCAGCTGCTTCAATGACTGAACCACCCAGCCACCCCTTAGACCGGTTTTCTATAGTTAGGGAATATGAGGAAGTTGTTTCCTGTTCTGAATGAATAGCCAAACAGGTGGCTCCCAGTATACAAAAGTGAGCTTTGGGCAGGTTATTGATGAGGCCTGATGGTTCTAGTGTTATGACAATTGCATTTTTTTTTTTAAGATTTATTTATTTATTTTAGAGAGAGAGTGCGAGAGCCAGGGAGAGGCAGAGAGAGAGGGAGAGAGAATCTCAAGCAGACCCCTTGCTGAATGCAGAGCCCGATGCTGGGCTTGATCCTGATGCCAGGACCCTGAGAGCTCCACCTGAGCCGAAACCAAGAGTTGGACCCTCAACCAACTGAGCCACCCAGGCGCCCCCATTTTTTTTGATCAAAGTATTCTTTTTGACATAGTTTTACTGTTTTATTATGTACGGCCTGTAGCTCACTAATACATTGTTTGAATAACATGCCTCTGTTTGGTCGCAAGAGCGTGAGACTTTTGCCTTTGTAGCTAAATCAGCCGCAAGTTAAAGCTGTATAGGTCTGCAAAGGATTATAACCTCCTTTTCCCCCCACACAAGAGGACATTGCGTGTCCAACTTTTAAGTGTGGATCATTATTGTGTGAGTGTCTGAATGTCTAAATCACCACAATTAATGACTTGTGGGCTGAAGCCTATATTTATTGCTAGTTCTAGAAGTACTTCTTAAAACAAGACTGAGCTCTTTCCTTCAGTTGACATTCACTCTGAACTACACTTTATTTCTTCCCCAAAATTTGAGCAGAACAGAATTGGGAGTCAATTTTTAGCTCCCCCCCCCACCCCGCCCCTGCCGGTGGATATATTGGCCAGTATGTTCTTAAAGAGTCCAGAGTCCTAGGAGGATCTCTCGGTGCCCTCATTCTACTCCATTTGTGCCCTGGTCATGTAATTGATGGTGAATGCACAGGTGACAGCCTTTTAAAAAAAAA
>NW_023236880.1:0-1077 GCF_002007445.2 Ailuropoda melanoleuca | reverse complement strand
TGACCCAGAAAATCCCGATAACTATGGAAGATAAACAGCCAACTCCCTTCTAAGTTTGTCCAGAAATAAAGACCTTAGGATTTTTCCCATTGCCCTGTGGCAAGGGCCCCACCTTTGCAGATAGCCTTTGTTTTTCTTCTGGTTATTGCTGTGATGACTCTTGTAGTTGACTGAGAGAGTGGTGAAACCGTGTACAGAACTGACAGAGGTGACAGTCCTCCATCAGGGCCATTGGGGTAACATCAGATAAGTCACCAACTGCATGCACCGAAAGGAAGGGTAGCGTTCTGAGAGAATTTTTTTTCCTCACCACCAACAAGAAGAAAGAGGAGACTTTCAGAATTGTATCTTGTCTAAACTTTAAGTCACAGTGTTAACAGTTTTTTTAAGTTTGAGTCAAGTATCTGTTCTTACAGAAAGTATGTCAAGTATTTCAGATTTGGACGAGGTAAGAGCAGCTTCCTTTAGTTAGACTGGCGTTTGCGAGAGGGGGTGTGAGGGCTTGCTCTTGTTGTCCTTGCCGTCAGACCGCGTGCAAGGCTAATATCATCTCTGCCGTCAAGGTGTCTACTGTTTAGGGGGAGAGAAAAGACAGAAATATAGTATTTTTTAAATATGCAAATAATACAAAGTAGCATACATAATTTTGCAGAGGAAATATGGCTCAGCATACTCTGTGTCTGAGTCTGGGCTGCCGTAACAAAATACTGCACATAAGTGGCCTATAACAATTCTTTCTCACGGTTCTGGAGACCCGGCCAGATCAAGGTGCCAGCAGATTTGGTGTCTGGTGAAGACCCATCTCCTGGTTCACAGACAGTGATCTTCTTGCTCTGTCCTCATATGGTGGAAGGGCTGAGGGAGGTCTCTAGGGTCTCTCTCTTAAGGGCACTAATCCCATTCACAAGGACTCCGCTCTGATGACCTGATCACCTCCCAAAAGCCCCACCTCCTAAAACATCACCTCGGGATTAGGATCTTGACATGAATTTTGAGGGGGACACAAACTTTCAGTCTATAACACTCCGTGTCAAACAGCCTTGGGGGGGGGGAGCAGGGATTCCCCCCCCCCCCCCC
>NW_023236879.1:0-1077 GCF_002007445.2 Ailuropoda melanoleuca | reverse complement strand
CTTGGGTTGCTCCAACCTTGGCTCCCATCTGTCTTCCCTTTATTTTTTTAGTGCCTGCTATTGAAGACTCCACACCTACAACCTAAACTTCCCAAACTCCATCCCAAGCCAATTCAACAGGGGATAAAATCTCAGGCTATAAAGCAGGTTCTCTCCTGCCCCATTGAGGACAGAGTCAATGGAAGCAGAGAGGAGAACACAAATCTCACTGTTACACATTCATTTCTGTGAGAATTTTGTCTGCCACCCAAGACTCCTCCATTAAAATGTAAAAAATCTTAGCATATATATTTTATATATATTACATATGTCTTCAATATTTATGTATCGATAAGAAGATAAAACCGGCTCACACCAGAATAGAAACAATGGTTTTCTCTGGGATGTATAATTATTGGTATTTATTTTCTTTCTTTTTCTACATATGTATTTTCTAAGATGAGCCTGAGGTATTTCTGTAATAAGAAAATGTTAAAATGATTTTTCAAAGAGAAAAGGATTTTACCCTTCTCCTTACAAATAACCTTGGAAAAAGAAGCCCATTAAGCTATGAGCCTGAGAGGAAGGTATTAATACCTTGCTGTTAATTAGTTAGAAAGCCAGCCAGCTCCTATCAGAGCACTGAGGAAATGAGATGATTGATATGCTCAGACAGGATGGAATAGTTCTGCATTAGGTGAAATTGGCCTAGGTGAGGGGACAGTTTTATGATTAAGGCATCCAAGGTCAACCAGAGAAGGAAGGCTTTGCAAAAATGGACATGGGAGACATTACACTAACCTCATCCCTCACCTTCCTGTCATCTACCCTCTCTGCCAGCTCCCAAAGCATTCAGTAGGAGGGAGCCTACAGAGGGATGCACTTTCACTCTTCATGGCCAGATGGGGCACCTGCCCAGAACCCCTGACTGCCTCCCTTCCTCCTCTGATGATTTCTGAAGTCCCCTTTATCTCTCACCCTTGAATTTAGAGTCCAGAACTAGGCCAAAGCACTCAATTCCTTGCCTCCCCTCCTCTAGCCCCTACCCTAGCCTTCTCACTGTCCAGAGCAGAAAGGAGCCCTCCAAACAGAACCAAA
>NW_023236877.1:0-1077 GCF_002007445.2 Ailuropoda melanoleuca | reverse complement strand
CAGATTCACATCTTCTGAACCTTATTCAAATCATTAAATCGTATCTAGGCAATAGGCAAATTTCAGGTGCTGAGAACACATAAAATATTCAACTTTGCTGGGGATTTTCGGTTCTGCTTGTCTCATGCCTAAATCCATTCTGTTCCCAAACACTTTTTACCACTCTCTCTCTACTAGATGTCTGCATTCTGTAATTCCACTTTAAATCTATGCCTTGTCCAGGATGAATTCCTGCTGGGTCTCCCGCTCCATAGAGGAAGCAGTGGATCTTTTCCAATCTGAAGTTTCTTTCCATGGCCCAAGCTCTTTTTGAAAGTACCACTGTATTCCTAGCACCTAAACATAGTGCTTAGAACACAGCAGTACCAGTAAACGTCTGTTATTGAGGGAATCTATGGCTCCCACTTCTATTTCTTTTTTCACCGAACCTTGCTTTATATTTATGGGGAAAATGCTCTTTGTGTTATACCAACTGATTTCCTCCTAGACACTCAGTTGGCCCAAGACCTAAACCACTGCTTGTGGGTAGGGACACAGATTTTGGTCAGAAGTAATGCATTCATTCCAGAGGTGGCCTCAAAAATACTTTGCAAAGGGGCACCCGGGTGGCTCAGTCAATTGAGTGTCAGACTCTTGGATTCAGCTCAGGTCATGATCTCATTGGTCCTAGGATCCTGCTGTGTTGGGCTCTGCATTCAAAGGGGAATCTGCTTGGGGATTCTCTCCCTCTGCCCCTCCCCTAACTCTCTAAGATAAATGCATATATCTTTTTAAAAAAATGCTTCACATGATCTTCCACTGTCTTTCTACCTTTGCCTCTGTCCATGCTGTTGAAAGCAAAAGATTCAGGTATGATAAGAGGCCCACAATTCATTTTTTGAATGGGAGCTGCCTAAGAGACTCACTCAACCACGTGAAATACAGAACTGCGTTGTGTTAAGACACTGAGATTCTCAAATTGTTATAGCAACTAGCACTAATTTTAATAACTAATACTTCATTCAATGGCTGAGATCCAATACAGTGAAAAGAACCCTTTTAGGTTAGGAAAACTGTGCTTGTAAACAAACAAACAAA
>NW_023236876.1:0-1077 GCF_002007445.2 Ailuropoda melanoleuca | reverse complement strand
AAAAGAAAAGAAAAGAAAAGAAAAGAAAAGAAAAGAAAAGAAAAGAGGAAGATAACAACCTTTAGAGGAAGTACATTCCATACAATATTTGGCAATATTTAGGATACACTTATTCTTTTTTTTTTTTTTAAGATTTTACTTATTTATTTTAGAAAGAGAGCATGCAGGCGAGAAGGGCAGAGGGAGAAGGCGAGAGAATCTCAAGCAGACATCCCACTGAGTGCGGAGCACAATGCAGGGCTCCACCTCATGACCCCTAGATCAGGATCTGAGCCTAAACCAAGAGTCAGGTGCTTAACTGACTGCGCCACCCAGAGGCCCCTGGGATATACTTATTCTAAACAGTTGCTGTTTATCTGAAATTCAAGTTTGCCGGGACATCCCGGATTTTATGTGGAACCATTCGCCCCAGTGGTACGTGGCCTCTGCCTCTACTGAGCCTGGGCCACTCCCTCTTCTTACTTCTCTCCACTGAAGGATCTTGGAGGGCAAGCCAGGACAGGCCATCCTGGGGTTCACCCTCCCTCCCAGAAGGTCCTAAGGAAGAAGAGGTCCCACAAATACTTACTAGTGCCCAAGACAGATGAAAAGGAGAGAGAGAGGGAGAGAGAGAAAGGCCATGAATAAAGAAAGGTGGGGAGGCCTGGCTGGTGGGACCCTGCTGCCTGCTGCAACCTGGCCACGCACCTGCCTGGGAGCACTGGGGTCTGAGGTGTGGCTTGAGGCCTGGATGCCTCTAGGGGCCTCATGCTGCCCAGCCAGAGAAGAGAAGCCTTTAATGCTCAGAGCAGAGCAGGACAGGGCTCCTCCCCCAGCAGGGAGAACAGGCACCTGCCCCTTTAACAGGCCAGGGTCTTATGGTCCCACAGCTGTGGCCACCCCATGTGAGTGGCTGCTGGAGAGAGGACCACATCTGGGATTTTCCAAAGCAATGATTCAGCCTGCATGTGTTCAGAAACCTCACCTCAAGTCTAAGCGATTATTGCCGCCTTCCAGTCTTCCTCTGGAATGTTCCTTCCCTCTCCCCTCCCCCATGCATCACCTGACTCCTATCCCCACCCTGGTTCTGGTTTTCTT
>NW_023236875.1:0-1077 GCF_002007445.2 Ailuropoda melanoleuca | reverse complement strand
TCTTTGATTCTTTTTAGCAAATACCTATATTCATTTAACATTCTGTTTCAATTTGCTAAGCATCTTATTTGTGCTCTGTATTGTATTTGATATTGGGCTGAGGATGTGGCCAATATTTGAGAACTTATAAGAGGTTGGATATATGTTTTCCTTTCTCAGCCACCAGAATCAGAAAATCAGTGGGATTTTTTTCTAACTTTGAACATCTGAGCTCTACCATATGAGGATAACACTTAGAACCAACACCTCTAATTTCTAATTCCAATTCTTCTACTTACTCTAAATCAGTTGAAAAAGTCACTCAATCTCTCTGAGCCTGTTTTTCACATCAATGGGATGATCATTATATTTAGTATTTACTTCAGAATGGCTGTGAAGGTCAAATGAGATAATATTGGTGAGAATGTTTCATAAACTATAAAGTGTTATATATGCATTATATGCTATTGCTTTATTAGTTAATTAAGACACATTGACAATTTTGAACCCTTGAAGACATAGATACCTCTAATGAGTTCTGGATGTGGTAAGTAAAAATATTTATTGTTTATTATTTTCCAGGCACTGTTTAATGGACTGGGGACAGAACAGAGAATAAAATATATTCTCCAAAATTTAGGCAAGATGATGTGGCTCTAACTGCCTTTAAAGGACAGGAAATGATTCTTTTGTCCCTTAGGGATCCTTCAGAGAAAGAGTGGATCAGTCCACTTCGGCCTAGGCCTCCAAAGATAAAGGTCATGGACTGTCCTCATCATTTCAAAATGATTATTCTCCCAGAGAACAATCTCCCCCCCCGCCACATTTTTTCCTGTGACCCTTTTTGTACTTCCCCTGGTTCTTTGGGTTGCAGTGAATTCTGTTCTTTTAACTTTAATATTAGCTTTTTCTCCATGCGTTATCTGTTTTTGACTCTTTCTGATTTCAGTTGTGTGCTTTTATCTACTAATTGTTTGAATTCAGTTAACAACTAGGTTAGTCATTTGTTTTAATGCCGTAGCTGAATTTCACAACCATGACCTATTCTACTAAATCCAAGGACCTAGCCTGTTTCCAATTTTGAAGTAATAAAATGTT
>NW_023236874.1:0-1077 GCF_002007445.2 Ailuropoda melanoleuca | reverse complement strand
AAGGCAAGAATATACAATGAGGAAAAACAGTCTCTTCAATAACCAGTGTTGGGAAAACTGGACAGTTACATGCAGAAGAATGAACCTGGACCACTATCTTACACCAGGTACAAAAATAAATTCAACTTGAATGGTAGGCCTGTAACTATCAAACCCTTAGAAGAAAAAATAGGGAGTAAGCTTTTTGACATTGGTCTTAGCAATAGTTTTTTGGACCAATCTACTCAGGAAACAGTAACAAAAGCTAAAATAAACAAATGGGATTACATAAAACTAAAAAACTTTTGCACAGTGAAGGAAATTATCAATAAAACAAAAAGGAAACCTACTGAAATGGAGATGATATCTGCAAATAATACATTCAATAAAGAGTTAATATCCAAAATATATGAAGAACATACACAACTTAACATAAAAATAACCTGATTTAAAAATGGGCAGGGGTGTTTGGGTGGCTCAGTCAGTTAAACATCTGACTCTTGATCTCAGGTCAGGTCTTGATCTCAGAGTCATGAGTTCAAGCCCCACGTTGGGCTCCCCACTGCACATGGAGCCTACTTTTAAAAAAAAATGGACAGAGAACTTACATAGACATTTTTCCAAAAAGACATACAGATGACTAATAAGTGCATGAAAAGATGCCCAACATCAGTAATCATCAGGGAACTGAGGATCATCAAATGAGATATCATCTCAAAAATGTTAGATCAGCTATTATCAATAAGACAAAAATAACGTGTTGGTGAGGATGTGGAGAAAAAGGCACCCTTGTACACTGCTGGTGGGAATGTAAACTGGTGCAGCCACTATAGAAAACAGTATGGAAGTTCCTCAAAAATTTTTTTAAAAAATAGAGCTACCATACAATACAGCAATTTCACTTCTGGGTATTTATCCAAAGAACACAAAAACACCAATCTGAAGAGATATATATATCCCTACGTTCATTGCAGTATTATTTACAATAGCCAATGATATGGAAGCAATCGAAGTGTCTATCAATAGATAAATGGAAAAAGAAGATGTGAGATACATACCCACACACACACAGACACACACACACACACACACACACAC
>NW_023236872.1:0-1076 GCF_002007445.2 Ailuropoda melanoleuca | reverse complement strand
GGGGGGGGGCAGAAGGTATACTGGAGCAAACGATAGTGGAGAACTTCCCTAATCTGGAGAAAGAAACAGGCATTCAAGTCCAAGAGACACAGGGACCCCCCACAAAATCAGTAAAATAGATCAACACCCTGACATAGAACGGTGGAAACTGCAAATCTCAGAGACAATGAGAAAATCCTGAAAGCAGCTCAGGACAAGAGGTCTGCAACCTACAAGGGTAGAAACATTAGATTGGCAGCAGACCTAACCACAGAGATCTGGCAGGCCAGAAAGGACTGGCTTGATATATCCAGAATGCTAAATGAGAAAAATATGCAGCTAAGAATATTTTATCCAGCTAGGATGTCATTCAAAATAGAAGGAGAGATTAAAAA
Source organism: Ailuropoda melanoleuca (assembly GCF_002007445.2). NCBI lineage: Eukaryota > Metazoa > Chordata > Mammalia > Carnivora > Ursidae > Ailuropoda > Ailuropoda melanoleuca. Next base: position 702 of record NW_023236872.1, on the reverse strand, counting down.
CTTTCCAAAAAAGCAGAAACTAAAAGAATTTGTGATCACCAAACCAGCCCTACAAGAAATATATAAAGGGATCCTTTAAGCAAAGAGAGAGCCCAAAAGTAACAGAGTCCAGAAAGGAACAGAGACAATATACAGAAACAGGGACTTTATAGCTAATACAATAGCACTAAATTCATATCTTTGAATAATCATGCTGAATGTAAATGGGATAAATGCCCTAATCAAAAGACACAGGGTATCAGATTGGATAAAAAAGCAAGAACCCTCGATATGTTATCTTCAAGAGACTCATTTTAGACCCAAAGACACCTCCAGATTGAAAGTGAGGGGGTAGAAAATCATTTATCAAGCTGATGGACATCAAAAGAAAGCTGGGGTGGCAATCCTTACAGCAGACAAATTAGATTTTAAACCAAAGACTGTAATAAGAGATGAGGAAAGACACTATATCATAATTAAAGTCCTGTCCAACAAGAAGATCAAACAATTGTAAATATTTATTCCCCTAACATGGGAGCAGCCAAATATATAAGCCAATTAATAACAAAATTAAAGAAACACAGAATGACACACTGGACCAGATGGACTTCACAGATAAATTCAGAGCATTCCATCCTAAAGCAATAGAATATACATTCTTCTCGAGTGCACATGGAACATTCTCCAGAATAGATCACATCCTGGGTCACAAATCAGGTCTCA
>NW_023236871.1:0-532 GCF_002007445.2 Ailuropoda melanoleuca | reverse complement strand
CAGAGAACTTCCAGCTCCAAAGATCTCAGGGAACATTCGGAGGCTTTCAAAGAGGTAGGCCACTGAATGCACACACAAAATATTAGAAGTTATAGCACAATTCAGTAATGTGGCGGGATACAAAATCAATGCTTAGAAATCAGTTGCATTTCTATACAAGATAAATGAGACTGAAGAAACAGAAATTAGGGAATCCATCCCATTTTTAATAGCACCAAAAAGCATATGTTACTTTGGAATTAACTTAACCAAAGACGTAAAGGATCTATATTCTAGAAACTATAAATCACTCTTGAAAGACATTGAGGAANTAAATCACTCTTGAAAGACATTGAGGAATACACAAAAAGATGGGAAAATATTCCATGCTCATATATCGTAAGAATTAACATAGTTAAAATCTCCATGCTACCAGAGCAATCTACACTTTCAATGCTATCCTGATCAAAATACTGATGACTTTTTTCAAAGAATTGGAACAAATAGTCCTTAAATTTGTATGGAACCAGAAAAGGCCCCGAATCTCCAAGGA
>NW_023236870.1:0-3254 GCF_002007445.2 Ailuropoda melanoleuca | reverse complement strand
AGTCAGATTCCGTTGCAGTAGGTGCGTGCTGCAGATAACACCTTGTAGTGCCGTGATCTGGGAAAGCTGTGAGGCAGGACTTCCCTGGGACGTAACTTGTGGTTTCTCTGAGCATCAGGTCTGTGTGAGTCACTGGGCAGATTACCCTCTGCCTATAATTTCAACTTCACAGATATCAGCATGGATTTAAAAGAAATCTATCCGGAAGCAGGCTGGAGTTTTGCTAAAAATGAAATATTCTGCATTAATATTACTTTCTTAACTATGCAATATCTTGGTCAACATGAGGGAGTTTGAGGGGTGGTGACATTTGTTACAAATTGGTCAGTTGAAAATAATTTATCTGGAAGTTGGCTGGCTGAAAAAGGAGATGGACTGAATTGCCTCCTCTTCCAGATGAATCATAGTGACCCTTCAAGGCAAGAGGGGAGATAAGGGTGTAGACAGTGCAGCAAGGTGGGCTTATTGCAGTTTGGTCAGGAAACTGGGGGCCTGAGTTGAAATTTGAGACAGCCATAGATTCTCCTTTAGCTTTCAGTAAGGTCCTGGACCTCAAATAAGGCGGAAAATGCAAATGATGGTGTTGTTGTCCCCTTTGTAGGAGGGAAGTGCAGTAAAGGAATTAATGTACTTTCTTCCCCATATTTTCAAACATGGTGCTCCAGAATGGGCTGGGCTTTGCAGTAGGCAAAAGGGGAAGCCTGATAAACAAGTCAGCATCAGAAAGAAAGAACCGGATTTTTTTTTTGAAATACGCCCTTTACTCCTTTACTTTGTGTGCCTCTCTGTGTTAGTCTTTTCCTGGTGATTACGTATTTAATATTTGGGTGTGTTTTAACTCCTCCTACCTTTAGAGAAGGAGCTCAAGAGAGCAGGAACCAGGTGTGTGTTTGCTCATGTTTATATGGTAGGACCACTATATCTTCAGGCACATAGTAGGTATTCAAATAATTGTTGAATGAGTGAACTAATGAAAGAATTTCTGACCTAAAGAGGCGGATTAATGTTAGTTGTGGATTTCTCTATAATCAGAGTCCTTCCTGGTATTCTCAAATGTTAGTGAATTAGTCCAGACAGTGACCAATTTCATTTACTATTTGTGTATCAAGAGATCAGAGACAAAGGCTTTTTACTGTGGGGGACACTTGGCTCTGAAACCCCTTATTCTTCCCAATCAGACAATGACTTACATTATTTACCTCCAGAGAACAGTCCCAGACACACTTGATTAGCCTTAAATGAAAGATAAGCCATTGCTATGAGAAAGGACATGCTTTCCATAGATGGGCAGACAGACAGATAGATAGATATTAAACAATTTACAGTTTTATGTCTTGACAACTTGAATGTTGTAACATGAAAAATGCTACTGAAAGGGACCAGTCCCTTCCTAGCACAGAAGCTATGATATTTTCAGTAATGAAAGATAAATATTTTAAACTTCCTTGCTTAAAACCCTTCACTGGCTTTCCATTAGACTTTGAGATCAAGCTTAAACTCCTTAATATGGCTTATGGGATCCTTCAGGGTTTGGTCTCTCCTTACCTCTTTACCTTATTTGTTGATTAATGATTTCCACATCCTGTTTATCCAGATTGAAAGCAGAACTAAAACTCTGGGATGCTTATGTATCTGGGATTCTTACACATATAAAAATATATCAGAGACCAAGCATTTCATCACTTTTATTTTTTCATGTACTGTAATATTCCTGGGGGTCAGGAAAAGGTAGGGGGTGTTCTCATTTTTTAAATAAATAAATCCTATGAGGAAACAACAGTGACCTTTCACTCGTGAAGTTATTAGGCTATAGTCAATTTATGTTTACATTATTCAGAGACCAATTATATTTGGAACTTTTGAATTGCTTAGAGAAATGTATCAAATTGGAGGGCTCTTCAAAGATGTGATTGGTTCAATGCTTATTTGAACTTTGGTAGAAGGGAGGAGATTATTTGAATGAATGAGTAACTTGGTAGTGAGGGAGATTTTTACCTTCCTGGAACAGACTTTGAAGAAAAGGTAGGTTTTTTGTTGTTTTGTTTTGTTTGTGGGTTTTTTTCCCCCTGATCTTTTTGGTTTCTCCTTATAAATAACTTCTGTTCTGAGGTCTTAAGTGACTTTTTAGAAATCCATGGAACAGCCGAGAACCTTTTGTACTTAAATGCCAGAAGCTGTGTTGGTAAAAGGATGTGATGATTTTTGAGATAGAAAGGAACCAAGAGGGACGCCTGGGTGGCTCAGTCAGTCAAGGGTCTGCCTTTGGCTCAGGTCATAATCCCAGGTCCTGGGATGGAGCCCTGCATTGAGCTCCTTGCTTGGTGGGGAGTCTGCTTCTCCCTCTGCCCTTCAACCTGCTTGTGAGCTGTCCCTCTCTCTCTCTCTCTCTATGTCAAATAAATAAATAAAAATCTTAAAAAAAAAAAGGAACCAAGGTTTAGTTAAGTAATAATTGATAATAGTAGCTGTAATGACCAAAGGTATTTATTTGTATCTGTGTTTCGGTTCCTTTAAATATTTCTATACAGTTTCTTTTCCACAACTAGGTTTAAATGTTGTAATTAATATAGTCATCAATTTATAAAGTTTATTTAATGAGTTTTATGTTTCATAGAAAAAGTAAAAGCTGACTCACAATCTTTATCTTCTTTCTCAATTGTCTGTAAAGTTGGCCAATGCACTAAAACCAGGGTATTTTTATTCTCCTGGAGCAATTAAACCTCACCTTGACCTTGTGGCAGGAGAGACTGTACTTTTCACATTTTTTCTTTCAACACCTAGCAGAAAGGCTGGGAAATAGCAGCAAAACAGAAGTGAATTAATCTGCAATCCCAGCCTTGTATTTCTCCACCTACTTTAGCTGATAGCGAACAGCACAAGACTAGGGACACCTAGAGCAATCGCTTAATTGACCTAGAGTAGTGGTACTCAAAGTGTGGTCCTCAATCAGCAGCGACAGCATTACCTGGAAACTTGTGAGAAATGCAAATTTTGGGGCCCCACAGCAGACCTACTTTGGGTAGGAGGCCCACCAATCTCTGTTTTAAGACCTCCAGGGGGATTTAGATGCACGCTCAAGTTTGAGAACTACTAGCCTAAAACAATAAAGGGAGCCATATAGAATTGTCAGGACTGGAAGCCTATTAACCTAGCCCTGCTACTCTTTTCCCAAAGACTATGTGACCCTTTGCAAAGCACAGTGAAAACTTGGCTGGTTACACTGCATGGGCCAATCCTGAGCATGGCGGTTTTTT
>NW_023236869.1:0-1076 GCF_002007445.2 Ailuropoda melanoleuca | reverse complement strand
TTGAATAAGTAGGTCCCAATCATAAGAGTCACTGAAAGAAGCATTCCATATTAACGGAATATATTGGGGAACCCATAGCTAATTACTAGGATCTCTGGTGCTAGAGCCAGGCTGTACATATGAGTCATAGTTTCAGCACTCACTAGCTCTGTGTCTTGAGGGCTCCATTTCTGTAAAATGGAGATAATTGTAGTCTTACTTTATAGAATTGTTGGAAGATTACATGAATCCATCCATATAAAGCACTTAGAACAGGTCTGGCCATGATAAGAATTCGATAAAAATCGACCACAGTTGTCACTGCAGGTGCAGCATCCACAAAATGGTCCCTTCGTTTTTGCACATTAGGTTTCAGAACCAGACATCTTGTTGAATTTGATCTTAAATCTTCCTTCAAACTCTGAGGCTTTATGTATCTATGATAATCAAGTCACGCATTTCATGTAATATTTGAGTAATTTGGGTTATTGTAATACATTTTTGTAATTTGTAAATTGTAAATAAAATAAAAAAGCATTCATCATAAAGCATTATATTTTTTTGGTAAAACAGTAGCAAAATTGAGAGTAAGCTAGATCTGTTATGTGCCAAAGACACAAACATTAATTTAATGTTTAGACAGTCCCCATTCCTGATTGCTTTCTTTTATCACCAGGAAAATTGTAAACCATTTTTTTCAAAGCCTGAGAACAGGTGGAAAATTCAGGCAGGTCTCTAAAACCTAGGTATGACTCTAGAAGCAGAGAGAGTTTTGATGTTATAACTTGTTGCCTTAGATAGTTGAATAAACATTCCCACACTCGTATGGATAGAACTAAAATTTAAGGCCAGGCTCAGATCAACCCAACAAATGTTTATTGAGAATTTAGCCCCAGCCTATCAGGCATAAAGACAATGAGATATAGTCCCAGCCTTTGGGGAACTCTAAAGCAGGTAAGGATAGACAATAAAACCATTATAATACTGTAGGAAGTGAGTTATAACACAGGTGACAGAGACTAACAGAGGTTACTATTGTGACGCAGAGAATTGAAGATAAACCATGCATTCAGGGAATAAAATGACATGTGATTTGA
>NW_023236868.1:0-1076 GCF_002007445.2 Ailuropoda melanoleuca | reverse complement strand
CAGCCGATCCGATCGCAGCCCCGGAGACTGGCCTGGAGGAGGGCCCAGCCACCCCTGCAGCCGTGGGTGGGCCGCTTGCTTCAGCAGAGCCGACTGGGCCTCACCTGACGCGGACGTCGTGCCATGCACATACTCGTTCTCACTGCCCAACAGCCGCCCTTCCACCTGCCAAGGGAGGGACAGCGGGGGTCCGGGCATCCCTTGTGCCGGTTGCTGGAGGCGTTGCCAGATCGAGGCAGGCCGGGGACTCGCACGGAAGCCAAAAGGTGGGAGCCCCCAGGTGTCCCTTGATGATGAACGGATAAACAGAAGGAGGCTGTCCATGCAGCAGAGCGTTTCCAGCCTGAAAAATTTAGGAAGGAAATTCTGGGGTCTGCTACCACCTGGGTGAGCCTCGTGGGCAGGATGCTGGTTGCAAGAAGCCACGCGTAGCAGGACCTCCTCTCTGTTCCACTCCTGCGAGGTCCCAGAAGAGCCACATCCGTGGAGACAGAGAGTCGGTGATGGGCGCCAGGGGCTGGGGACAGACGACGAGGGCTTGGCGTTCAGCGAGTGTAGATTTCAGTTTGGGAAGTTGAGAACATTCTGGAGGTAGATGGTGTCACTGTTGTATAGCGAACGTGAATTTACTTAATGCCACCGAACTACACACTTAAAACGGGTGAGGACGGCACATTTCATGTATTCGTGACCACAGCTAGAAAATATGTGAATGGTGGCTCAGCAGAGCTCGCCCCCCCACCACGGCACAAGGGTCTCATTGCCATGGCAACCGAGGTGGGTTTCGGAGCTTTTCGTCTGTGCCCCCGTGAAACTCCTTGGCGATCCTCAAATTGGTTAAACACATTCTGGAATCTTCGAAATTCCCTGAGAGACAAAGATCCCTGAACGACTGTTTCTGTCCCTTGGCTGCTCTCAGTGGCCTCGTGGTAACACTGTTGAGTGGAAAATCCTCCCAGCGCATCCCATGGCTCGCTCAAACCAGAGTCCTGGGCGTGAGGACCGGAGCCTCCCCACTCCCCACGATTTTTCGGTTCCTTTGTCCATTTTATATTTGCCAACCTGCGCTCTGCGAG
>NW_023236867.1:0-1076 GCF_002007445.2 Ailuropoda melanoleuca | reverse complement strand
GAGCCTGCTTCTTTCTCTCCCACTCCCCCTGCTTGTGTTCCCTCTCTCACTGGCTGTCTCTCTCTCTGTCATATAAATAAATAAATAAAATCTTTTTTTTTTTTTTAAAAAAAGACTTGTTAAACACCTACAGTAATCAAGACTGTATTGTAGTTGTGGAGGAATAGACATATAGATTAATGGATTCAACAGAGAACCTGGGAAACCACCCAAATATGCCCAACTAAATTTTGACAAAAGTGCAAAAGCACCTCAACAGAGGAAAGAGCATTTTCAATAAATAGTGCTTGAGCAAATGGACATTCATAAACAAAACAAACAAAACCTTTGACCTATTCTCACACCTTATAAAAAAATTAACTCAACATATATCATGAACTTAAAAGTAAAACATAAAACCAGGGACACCTGGGCTCAGTCTGTTGAGTGTCTGACTCTTGGTTTTGGCTCAGGTCATAATCTCAGGGGTCAGGCTCTGAGCTCAGTGGGCAGTCTGCTTGAAGATTTTCTCTTTCTCTGTGTGCTCTCTCTCTTAAATAAATAAATAAATAAATAAATAAATAAATAAATAAATAAATAAAACACTGGAGAAAATGTGCAGGATTTAGGGCCAGAGTTCTTAGATTTGACACTAAAAAAAGATCCATAAAAGAAAGAATTGATAAATTGCACTTCATCAGAATTAAAAACTTCTGCTCTGTAAGACTCTGTTAAGAGGTTGAAAAGATGGGGCGCCTGGGTGGCTCAGTCGTTGGGCGTCTGCCTTTGGCTCAGGTCGTGGTCACAGGGTCCTGAGATCCAGCCCCTCACCAGGCTCCCTGCTCAATGGGGAGCCTGCTTCTCCCTCTCACACTCCCCCTGCTTGTGTTCCCTCTCGCGCTGTCTCTCTCTCTCTGTCAAATAAATAGATAAAATCTTAAAAAAAAAAAAAGACTGAAAAGACAAGCTATAGAGTGAGAAAAACTAAACTGCAAACTCTTAAAACTCAACAACTAAAAACCAAATAATCCAATTAGAAAATGGTCAAAAGACACAGAGAGATATTTCATCAAAAAGGACATACAGACAGCAAATAA
>NW_023236866.1:0-1076 GCF_002007445.2 Ailuropoda melanoleuca | reverse complement strand
CCAGTGGGCCTGTAACCAATATGTTACCACCACCATGATGTTAGCACACTATCTAACCATAATATTTTCAAAAGAAAATTTATTTTTAACTTCTTACATAGTCTTCATTAGTATTGATCAAAATTCCAGAGAAATTCTAGAGTAGCTATTGCTACTTTAATGATATGCTGAGTTTAATTATTAAACATTAATATCTGGCCCATGAAATATTAGTCAAGGTTATAAAGGAATTATTAGTCTAGTAAAATCTGATGCAGAGTAACTAACCAAACACAAAAACTAACTTAAGGTCACATCATATAAAATCTCATTAAGCCAAACTAGATCTAAGTTAATCAGTTTGATTGCTAATAGGTCTTTCTACCATTTTCTGCCTCAGGGGTATGATGATGGCTACGGGGGTGAATATGATGACCAGACCTATGAGACTTACGATAACAGCTATGCCACCCAAACGCAAAGGTAAGGCGTTTGCTGTCTAAAGCATCCTTCTCAGGATTATTTCTAATCCTGCTATTTTTTTCTCTTGTATCTGACTTCCAGTTCTATTATGTGAGAGTTTCTCCATTATCTTTCTGAATTATTAAGTTGTTTACTAGACTGAGAGGTAACAGAGAATAATCTTGCAATTGTTAATAACAGCGGTGTGTTATTTTAAGACTAGATGATTATCATAACCAATGAACTCATTAAGTAAGCGTGTATTTAACAAAATACTATTACTTCTGGAGATTATTTTAGTAAATTCATAATTAACACAACAATGAAACACAAGGCACTTGTTCAATGAAGCTTTTTTCCCTAAAATGTAATTTTTATTTGTAGAACAAAAGACATATGAATGTCATTAGTGCTCCTTCTGAAAAGGAAAATTTGTAGAACATTCTATGGAATGAATAATTCCCTTCCTTTCTTGATGGATCTCTAAATGATCATTGACTATATTGCTTAGATCACATTTTGAGATATCAATGAATTTTTACTTTCTTAAAGTCAAATTTTTTTAGGTAGTACTTATGTATAGTAAATTTTGCCCGTTTAAGGTACAGAGTTTGTATGAGTTTGACAAATGCAAA
>NW_023236865.1:0-1076 GCF_002007445.2 Ailuropoda melanoleuca | reverse complement strand
CTTTTTTCAGTAAAAAAGTAGAAACATACCTTATTTTTCATTGTTTCTTGACACGGTATAATGTAATCAAATGTGACTGATGCAATCTGACAAATCCAGTCACAATACAAAATGTCACAGGAAAACAAGGGAATGCTACTATCTTTATCCAGACTGAAGAAAAAAAAAAAAAAACAACTTATCGTGAAATACAAAAACAAAGCTTTTGGAATATAAGCAAATAATACACCAGCACGGAGCTTGTTCAAATATCTTCTATTCAGCCTTTTGGAGATATATGCTATCATGGATATTAGGCCAGTGTCATAGATTTTAGAAATTATTTTTTTCTACTGGAGAGTATTAGAAATATCACAATATGGGGCCCTTTTCCATTTTTAAGCCTGTTTAAATACAATGGGAAAACGGTGCTTACAAAAGGACCTCTCTTCGGTGGTGTTCACGGCCCCAAGTTTGTGCCTTCCCATAGGCTCCAAAGCAACTCTAAATGGACTACACTTCAGCTCAGCTGTTTTTCTGAGACTGTACCCTGCCTCTGAACTGTGCTAAAATAACCTTGCATTATCCTAATTAGGATTATTCACAATACACACATATTGCAAAGGGCCATTTTCATTTTCAATTAGTTGAAAAGGATTAGTTGCAGTGATACTCATATGGTACTGAATGCTATTATTATTAAACCCAATATTTTTTATTGCTGTTAAAATTATGCTCCTTACAGATAGAGCTTAGCTAATGGAGTAAAAAGATGGTCTCTTCCTGACAAATCATTCTCTTCTAAAGAAGATTGTGAAGGTAACAATACATAAATGGAAGGAAATATATGTGTGGTGAAGAGGCTGTTTAATCACAAGTAATGGCAAACCTAAAATTAGTTCCAATTAAAAAAGAAATGCATGAAAACCAATCTGAATGTAGCAGATAAAGGGTGGCATGAAGGAGAGATTATTAAGCAGTAGCATATAACAGGACCCCAGGTGCCGGACGTCCTCATTATACCTATTCTTGGGCAGGAACGCAGAATGTACAGTAAACCAAAAAAAAAAAAAAAAAAAATTACACACACACACACA
>NW_023236864.1:0-1076 GCF_002007445.2 Ailuropoda melanoleuca | reverse complement strand
GGGGGGGGCGTACGTGACACAATTCAATCCATAACAAGCTGGAATGTAAGACTTTTCATGAAAGGACCCTATGGATATTTACTCACCACAATAGCACCCAGGTTTCCCCAGAAGCTTTCCATCACTGGAGCCCTGGAGCTACATGGAGCTGAGGGAGTCAACACACACCACTAAATTCCTTTCACCGACTCCCTGGGCCACAGGATCTGTCACTCTTATCATCGTCTGGTCACAATCTCACTTTGTCTGGTGAGACGGTTGTGCACCAGTAGGAATCACATCCATCTGTGCTCTCACACTAGGGGCTGCCTCATCCAGCTTACCTACAGAGAGAATCCTCTTGCACCGATCCATCACAGATGCAGCCCCTGGGTCAGCAGGGCTCTCATTACATAGCAGCACATGCTAGTGAGCTTGGAAAGTCCTTCTACCACTACCATTGTGGAACTAAAGAGCACTAGCTAACAAGGCCATCAGCAGTGCGGCAGTGCTAAAAGCCATTCCTGGAATATGTGATATGCAAAAGAGAGATATTTTTATTACATTCATCTTCACCTTTAAGGGTTTTCTTTTTATGGTTTTATGCCTAGATTTAATAGTTAGGGGTTAAATAAAAAGTCTGAGAGTCTGTCTTCTAATTCCTAACTTGAATCCATATTTTCAGTGCTCTTATTAAGTTAAATATGGTATGAAAACAGTACCAAACACAAGGGTGGAATTACCAAAAACATAGGTCTGCTTTCTAATTTTATAGAGAGAAATCTCATTAATCATCACACATCATATAAAATAATAAATGTCCTGTAATAACATGTAATAGCATATAATGACAAGTAATATACAGTGTTATGGTTTTCTCCATGATTTCTAAGGTCATGGCTAAAAAATTCAAAAGGAAGTTTGAGTGTAATTTGCTTCCTCTCTTTCAATAATATTATTAGACACACTTTGAACACAAATTTTGTGAGTTCTGCAAATTAAACCAAATTCAGCCCCTAGTTCAAACCAAGTTAATACAAGTCCTAAAGGGCAGGAAGTGAGTAAAGAAAGTATCTGAAATCAGTTGAATTTTTTTT
>NW_023236863.1:0-1076 GCF_002007445.2 Ailuropoda melanoleuca | reverse complement strand
GAAGGCAGACGCTTAACCGCTGTGCCACCCAGGCGCCCCATTTCTTATATTTTTATAGTACTTGTCAAGGTGTGTAGCCCTTAGAAAGCTTCCCATGCTCTCTAGGCCTTGGTTTCCACACTCGGCCAACGTGGAGTAAAACTGAACATGGTCTGATCTCCATTCCACATCTGACCTGCTCCATGCACACAAATATTTGTTGGATTAAGTCCAATTTAGCAATCTAGGATGTGGCAAAATTTGACTGTCGTGTATATAATGTATCTTCCATCTCTTTTACATATAATGGAGAAAACTTCCCAGACTTCATCGCATATGGTAAAAGTGGATTTATCAGATTTTGTAGGTCAGTAAATTTCATAGAGAAAGAAAATTAGAAGCCCGTTATAGTTATTTAAAAAATTACCCATGGCAGTAACAGCCATTTTAGGAGTAAACTATTAGCTGATAATGATTTATTTTGGAAAGTGTTTAGCAGGTATTTTGAGTGTGTTCAGTTCCAGAACTGTGGCAAAAGGTAGGATTAAAAACGGTGCTGTAGATCTCCTCGTTTCCTAGAGTGGCTGCTTTCCTGTGTGGTGCTTACGGACTTGCCCTGTTTTGACTTGGGGGGGGCCTGTGCCAGGACCCCAGCTTCTGTCCCAGCCACCTCCCTACTGGTTTTGGCTGCTGGCAGATTGCTTCTTTCCTTGCCTCCTAAAAGCAGTGGTTCTGCCTTCGATTCTGATGTGTTGACTTGTCTGGGAATAGACGTTTGTTCAGAAATCAGTTGAAGTAAGAATGCATTTGTGTTCTCTTTTTTTAGGCAAAAGTAAAGAAGCAGAAATAAAGAGAATAAACAAAGAACTGGCAAACATTAGATCAAAATTTAAAGGTAAGTGTGTTCAATCTTTTTCATGAAATGGGCTTTTGTAAATTTTACACAGTGGGGACTAGTCTTCTGATGCCATTTTAATTCTTTCCGCTTCAAACCAGAGTTCTGAGCACGATTACTCTCATGGCTCTGTTAGAATTAAAATGTGTTTAAGTACTTTATGTATTTATTTACTTACGAGAGAGAGAGAGAGAGAGAGAGA
>NW_023236862.1:0-1076 GCF_002007445.2 Ailuropoda melanoleuca | reverse complement strand
GGTTTCTAGCACATAGTGGGGATCTGATTGTAATTTACCCTCTTCCCCAAATCATCTTTTTTTTTTCCCTTCTGTCTCGAGATGAATTTTAGAGAGCTGAGTGTCGTTTCTGGTCTCAAAACTGGTCCAAGGAAGGAGCTGCTGGTGTGATTGCTTAAATGAGAAGGACAGATCTTGGGTGATAGCCCCCAGCCCCACACTCTTCCTGCCTTCTGGCCAGCGCGGTCGGGGCGCTGGGGCCCTTGGGGTGGCCGGGGGTCCTCTCCACAGCTTCCTCAGCTGCCTTCTGTGGTTTCCAGCACAGTCCACCCACCTTCCCAGCCCCACATACTCCCGGAGGATCCCCCAGCAGCCAGTGCCTCCTTCCTGCGAGTCCCAGCTCAAGGAAGTGAAAGGATGTATGTCATCCTTTCCCCTGAGATTGTTGTCTTCCGTGAAGACAATTTAACATTATGAGAACACAATTTGAAGAGTCACAGGGTCCCTCCACCCCTCCACCCTATGGCTTCCCCGCTTTGTGTTTCGTGTGTAACCGTCCCCGAGCTGGAATCATGGTGTGTGCAGCGTTGTGTCTCACATTCTGTGCACGGCACCGTAGTGTAAACAGATCCGTGTTTCTACACAGCCTTGGGAGTGATCTTCCTAAAATGTAGTTTCTAGGAGCTTGTAGTATGAAAATTTCCAACATACACAAAAGAAAGAATAAAGAAATGAACACCCCCACCCCCGCCTCAATACTGTTAACCATTATTGACTTACGGCTAATACTGCTTTCTCTTTCCCCTGCATTATTTTGAAACAAACTCCAGACATATGATTTCACATGGAAATATTTTAGCGTGGCCTTAAAGCATAAACATAATGCCGTTATCACACCTGAAAATAAAGTATGACGGAGCATCATGCTTTTTAATCAGGATGGAATAGTCCTTTCTATTGGACATCCGTGTGGTAATACAGTGAGCTGTACTCTTGTTACCAAATATCTAGATTCTTTCCACTTTCTTGCTCATGTAGATAATGCTGCCTTGGACATCTTTGTGAAAATATATATATATATATGTATATATATATAT
>NW_023236861.1:0-1076 GCF_002007445.2 Ailuropoda melanoleuca | reverse complement strand
CATTTTACGGATGAGAACACAAAAGCCCAAAGACAAGCTGAGAGCAGTCTCTGCTAGAGCAGAGACCCAGGTCACTTATACTGAACGCACCCTAAATCAGGCCAGAGTGACCACTGCTACCCACCTCCAACACAGATTCTGTGAGTTTGGATTTTGCATCTTCATTTTCCTTCAGAAGGTCCACAAGAACATGTTCTATGTATGAACGCATAGCAAGCTAATTAAGGTCAAAGTAGCCCTTGATGAAGATGACCGTACTCGACCAGAAACTCAAACCTGCCTTGTAATATAGCTGGAACAGGAGGAAAGGAGAAATCCCCAGTCTTTGTCAACATCTTCACTCCACTTTTGACATATCTTTGTATTCCCAAATTATGATAGTTTATTTCATACCTATTGAATAAACAAAACCTAAAAATACTTCTAATACCAAGAGTTAGAAAAAGTGAGGAGTTTAAGGGACTCATGCTGTAGGCAGGAGTTGACACTGGCACGAGGCATTTGGAGCACAATTCAGCAACATCTGGTAAGCCAAAGACACTCAGACTCCACTGTATGCCTAGGTATATAGGAGAAATTTCCCCACATGTTCACAAAAAGATAAGTCAAAATTTTTCACAGTAGCATTGTTTATAATACAAAAAAGAAAACAGGAGAATGAATATATTAATTGTGAAATGGTCATATAATAGTTACTGTACACCAGCTAAAATAACTTTCTAGATTAACATGCAGTTCCTAAGTTAACAAGGTTAAATATCAAACACTTAATGTCGAACAAAAACAGTAAGGTGTGGAAGGTCAGGTACAGTAAGTTGCCATTTATATAGAGTTTAAAAATGGGGGGGAGGGCTAGGTGGCTCAGTCAGTTAAAAGCATCTGACTCATGATTTCCATTCAGGTTTGATCTCAGGGTCATAAAATCAAGCCCCACCTTGGGCTCGATGGGTATGGAGCCTGCTTAAGATTCTCTCTCTCCCTCTCCCTCTGTCCCTCTCCACCCGCATCCTCATTCCCTTTCTTGCACACCTGCGCACACACTCTATCTCAAAAAAAAAAAAAAAAAAGGTAAAAAA
>NW_023236860.1:0-1075 GCF_002007445.2 Ailuropoda melanoleuca | reverse complement strand
GACAGATATATTCACTGTCTTGATTGTGCTGATGGTTTTAGGGATGTATACATATGTTGAAGCTTATCAAATTTTACTTTATGTATTTGTAGTTTATTATATTTCAGTTGTATTTCAATAAAGCTACTCTAAAAATATTTCCCATGTAGTTTCCTAAGGCTTTTGGAATAAAAACAAAAATTTTAAATATAGCCTGTATAGTCTGACCTTTACTTTAATCAGCGTCTTCTCACTTAATGTTTCTCTTGTTTTCTGTGTTCTAGTTATTCTGAGCTTAGCTCCGTCTTTCCTCACTCCTTGTTTTTGGCATCACATGTTCTTTGTATATTTTATTCCCTCTATTTGAGAAGCTTTTCCTCACTACATTTATCCAGTAAATTCCCATTCATCTTTCTGATCACTTTCTCGATCATGCCTTCTCTGACCTCCCTATTAGATAGGATTCCCCTATATGCTTTCATGGAGCCATGAAGCTCTACTCAAAGCACTTATCCCAAATTGCCTTTCTTACTAGTCTCCATGAGGCCAGGACTGTATTGATCTACTTAAACTGTATTTGAAACTTAGCATATTATAGCAAATGATAGACATACAAAAGTATTTGTTGAAGGAATTGAATGAAGAAGAAAATAGTAATTGGAAACCAAAAATGGGAAATGAAGTAAATATGCTAGTATCACGAAGCCAGCAACGGCTTTTCTGTGGTCAGAGGCTAACAACTTTAGCAAACACAATTCAGATCTTCCAACACATTATACTTGAGACTATCCTTATAATGAAGGGAGAGAGCACCAGCACTTTTATAGAGGGATTAATTCACACACTGTAGTAAAATATAATTTTCTCACAATAATAATATTTTAAGCAAATAGGAAATGGAAATTTAGTTAGGCTATATTTATAATTTGGTGCCATCAAAGACTTTAACCAGCATGCTTGCAGCTTATTAAGAGAAAAAGAGATAATTGGGTTATAATCTTAATTGTATGGTATCTTACTGAAGATTGTAAGAGAGATCTGATGTCTTCATAGTTTCAGGCAAGCATTTGTTTCATTGAGTATTCATTTCACTTTG
>NW_023236859.1:0-3186 GCF_002007445.2 Ailuropoda melanoleuca | reverse complement strand
TCATAGCGGAGGAGCCTGATATGGGGCTCGATCCCGTAATGCCGGGATCACGCCCTGAGCCGAAGGCAGACACTTTAACCGCTGTGCCACCCAGGCGCCCCTAATGTTTAACGTTTCTTAACAATAGGCTAACAATAAGTCAAGAGACATTAAGCATGAATAAGTTAGGTGAGAAGAAAGGTAATTTGAGTCAATCATTTTCAGCTAGTCTCATATTTAAAAATATTTGGCTTCTCTGAGTTTTTTTCTAATTGTACACCGTAAAATGTACAGTATGTTATCCCTTACAATGATGATAAAGCTAATAGCTACTGGACAGTTTATTCACATTGCTCCATTGAGAGTTATTTACTCACTACTTGATCGGAATTAGCATCTCCTGTCACTCTGTATCCTGTTACCCTGATAATTCTTATCCATAGCTCTTACCAGTAGCAACTAGCATATAATTCACGTATAGGTTTATTTTCTATTTCCCCCACTGGGATATAAGCATGGTGAAGACAGGGCCTTCGTGCCGTGTGGATGGTAAACAGTAGATACTGAATCAATATTTGCTATTTAAAAGAATGAATACATTTGCACAAAAACTTCAAAATGAGAGTGTCCATATTCCCATTTCCCAGTGAGAAACTTCATGTTTCTGAGCCGTGGAACTAATCTCTCAAGCCCACTCTGTTTATAAAAGTTGAGACAAGATGTGATAACAGGTCTAATATGATCTAATGTTAAATCTATATTTTTTTTACTACACCATCCTGGCTTCAAGATGTAGCAATGTATCAATAAATGGTCTTATTCTATTAGAAGTCTTTTAATGTGCTTGAGTGAGTGTGGGGTGCCTGAAGAATATTACATTTGCTGCCCAGATCTCTGGCCCAACTTAGACCTATCTCATAATTAATTAGGGATTCTCAAAGTACAACAGAAACTTTATAAAACTCAATGTATTTTATGTTAAGGTTACCTACTGTGATCTTTTCTAAAATGTGAAACTGAATGAATATTTCATTAGACATTTTAAAAAGAAGCTCCAAGTAGCAGGCGTATGGCATATGCTATGTCAAAGAAATAGTAATATAGATGACATTGAGACGCTGACATTGTAAAATATTCATGACAATATAAGTATCTATTAAGAAGTTGGGATCATAAAAACTTCTTGCACTGGAAATACATTCTCCTTTCTCCCTTAAGAAGATGATGAGATGAGATGCCCACAGTATACTTACTTTTTTTGCACATTCTCTAATATTTTTGATGCTCTCAGAATATATTGGGGGGAAAAAGCTAGATATTTGTAAATGTACATCCCAAGGTAGGATTCTAAACAAATTGTATCTTTCTAAGAATAATCTTAATAAAACTCTACTGAAGGTGAACCTTCCCCTGGGCATCCTCTTAGACATTTGTTCTCTCTATCTCTGTCTCTGTCTCTCTCCCTTCTCTCTCTCTCACACAAGCACATTGAAACACCAGAAAACCTTTTTATGCTATGCCCTTTAACTGAATGATTGTAAAATGTTTAAAATGTATACTATGTTATCCCTTACAAAGAACTTTCTCATAACTATTTCATCTGAGGCTCACCAGGCAACTGCACAACAGGATATCCTTAGAAGAGAAAATGGAAAGTTAAAAAGGTTTGGTATCTTCTCAAAGTTTTCACGTCACTGCACTCAGGCAGTCTTTCTGAGTCTAACGGTGAACCTAAGTTCTCTAAGTGCTAACTTTGGTTTCTCTTCCTCCTTCTCCTTCTCTCTCTCTTTCTCTCCCTCTCTCTTTCTTCTCCGTCTCTTCCACTTTGTCTTTCTTTCACACTTACACACCCCCTTACTCATACCACAAAAATGTGATCCTTCATCTCCTCAAAAAACAGTTATACTTTGATTTGGACATTGTCAGCCTTCCTCAAACTAAAAACACGTATTTCCCATGCTGAAGTACCAAGCAGATGCAATCTTATTACTGGACATCTGATGATTAGTTTTTATTTTTGAATAATATTAGTCAAGGGCTAACATTTTGAATGCTTACTGCCAGATATATTTGTATGGAATATTTTATTTATTTATTTTAAATTTTTAAAAAGATTTTATTTATTTATTTGAGAGAGAGAGAATGCACGAGCTAGGGGGAGGGACAGAGGGAGAGGGAGAAGCAGGCTCCCTGTTGAGCAGGGAGCCCGACACAGGACTCGATCCCAGGATCCTGGGATCATGACCTGAGTGGAAGGCAGACGCTTAACCTGCTGAGCCATCCAGGTGCCCCTCAAGTAACAGTTTCGATTTCACGTTCATCTATAAGCTACAGCTAGGGTGCGTTCTTCTGTCCTGGACCACTTAGTCTTATCAAAAATTAGGAATGATCTGAGGTTTTGTCGTACTAATAAGCTAATAAATAAGCCTATACGCGGATTCCTGGTTGTTAGCAGAAGACAAGGAGCCCCCAGGTGAGAAACTAAGGACTTTATCATTGCACATCAAGCAGCATAAACTTCATGTTTGCATTTATTTCCCCTGCCCCTCATGTCCCATGGGAGCATGAGAGGTGGCCCAGGCGGATTCTGCATAAGCAGTGAGTTTGCATAATAGCCGAAGAAATCCAATCATAAGAAACCCCAATATTTTGAAGGGATTACGTTCAAATCTGCTCAAACCTTGGCCTAGAGGGAGTTATTATCTTTATTATTTTGGGCAGCAGACAAATCTGCTGTCTGCCCTGAAGAAAGACATTCTTTCTGCTTCCCGTGTAGGCTTGCTATGCAATTTTGAAAAGATAGTGTGAAACAAAAGCTTTCCATGTCTGTGCTCAGATGTGCAGAAATGTAAGAAACCTACAGAGAATTGTCTCCCAACAATCATTATCACTCTGTTATTTCCTTTGTCTGATAATGTAAAAATTCCCACAACTTTAGGGAAAGACTGATTGTATCCATTATGACAAGTGGCCATCAGAATCTGTTTAATCATTCAGTGACAACTCCTCTCAGTCATCATTCCTGGGTAAGCTAATGAATCAGTGTGAGCCCCTTGCTTCCAAAAGCCAGCCAATCAAGAATGGATTATAACTAATAATCTCACCTCTGAGTGGCAACCGATCCACAACCATCTCATCTGAGGAGCCAGGCTTCTACAGAGGATGTTGACTCGTCAGCTATCAAAGTCCTGTAACCACTGACCTTTC
>NW_023236858.1:0-578 GCF_002007445.2 Ailuropoda melanoleuca | reverse complement strand
GAGATGATGATCGTTGATATTTCCCTGGACTGTGTGTTGTCTCAGAGACCACTGTGGGGCACTCTCGTCAGTCTTCCGCGAACACTTTCCCTCATGTTTCCCGATTCACGAAGGGTGATGATAGTGCTAAGGCAGTCCCTGTACAGTGCTGTTTCTAACGGACGTGTTTTGGGCCTTTTCGTTCCATTGCCGCCAGCAGTTTGACAGGATTTCCTCAGGGAGCAAGCATTTCGTTGGAAGCGGGTTTTGGCCGAATTGTCTTTCTCAGTGCTGTGTTCGTCGTGTTTCACTCACGGTACCAAAGCCCCTTGATTCCTGTTCCACCTTCCATAAGGCCGTCGTGACTTCAAGGGCTTTCCCCTCACACTTTGTTTCTTGGTTCTANGTTCTAAGGGCTGGATCCTCCCCAGGCCCCTACACCCAATGTGGAATCGGGGTCCCCAATGAAAAGGCTGCTGTTCGCTGGAGGTGTTTTCCTGGACGCTCTGCATTATTACCATAGAGAAAGGCGCTGAGTGCTCAAAAATCCTGAACCTTTTCATTCATGCTCCCTTACTCAAGAGAGATGATGATCGTTG
>NW_023236857.1:0-1075 GCF_002007445.2 Ailuropoda melanoleuca | reverse complement strand
TGATAAATGATGTCCATTTAGATATCATGTTATACTTGGGAAGAGGGAGATGCAAAGAGCAAACCAGGTTCCTGCTTCATTTTTGAAACATTCCTGCATTCATTGGAGAAAAGTTAGCATGCTAGTCACAAGGATACCCCAATAAAAATGATACATTCCTTGCCCTGAAGAAGCTTTCATTATTTTAGTGGAAGACTCACAAGCAAAACAATGAAGATTGCAAGCCTTTGCAGTATCAGGGACTCAAGTACAGCAAAAAGCAAACCAAATCTGCCCTATAGTGACAAGCATCTGTCTCATCTTAATTTTGGCCTTCCACACTCAATCTACCCTCCGACTCTGATGCTTCTGTCTTCAAACAACTCCCCGGTGTCATTGGTTCCCTCCATCAGTTGTTTAAAAAAATGCAAACAAAAGAAATATAAATCTTCACCAAAAAGGAAGGGGGAAAAAGCCTAGTGGTCTTCTTGAATCTTTATAAAATACCCATTTAATATTCAAATACAAAGTAAATCCACTGAATTGTTCACCTTAAAATGGTGAATTTTATAATACATGAATTGTATCTTAATAAAATGATGTGGAAAACACATGGAAATATATCACGTAAATTCATTTTTTGCTAGGAACCAGTGTTCCTTTCAATAAATAGAAATTGCCTTTGATCACAATCATTGATAGCTATCTAAATTTCTAGTACTGTTTTTGATTTGGGTTCTCATACAGGAAGCAAAACTTCTTTGATATTTCTAAATAACCTAACTTTGACATGGATTACTATAGTCTTATTTTCAGAAAACTTTCCCCTTTATTCATCAGTTTGTTTTTGTCTAGGAAGTCTACCTAAAAAAATCAGCTTTTGCATAATGTTAGGTGTGAAACTGGCTGAATGATTTCAGCCACATCTCATTCAGCCATATCACTTAACTTCCCAGAAAAAATGTCTTCTCTTCAGTGAAACAACAGGGGCAGACTAGATTCAAAGTTGTTTTTTTTTTTTTGAGAGATGGTAATTTTTTTTTTTAAAGGTTTTATTCATTTATTTGACAGAGAGAGAGAGACAGCCAGTGAGAGA
>NW_023236856.1:0-1075 GCF_002007445.2 Ailuropoda melanoleuca | reverse complement strand
TTCCCATCACTGGCCATTCAAAGAATTTCTTACAAGAAGAGCCACATTTATGTACTGGGTAGAGCTGGGGGCTCCCATACACAAAATGTTGGAAAAGCAGCGGCAAAGTTGATCCTATGTCACACAGTCTAAACTAGCGGGTCCTAGGCCTGGCGGTCCCAGGCGCACCCAGCACAGTCTCTTCCTGCCGCGACATTAGTGTTTGTGCCCTGAAGACCACGAGCCTTGGGGCACGTTTATGGGCGCTATCTTGATAGACCGGAACAAGACTGGAGATGGGAGATCCGGACAGGAACCAGCGCCCCGGCCCTGCTGCTCCTCTGTAACCCTCCGGTGTAGGGCTCTCCTCCTCGCCCCTCTCGGGCTGCGGCGACCACAGCGAGCACAGAGAACGAGCGAATCCGCACGCACGCCACAGGCAGGGTCACGGCCGGCACACACGCAGGCGCCCCGGGGAAGGCGCCCACTCGCCGCCCTGGCGTTGGAGGCGGCGGGGAGCAGCTCAGTAACGTTCCGTTATCTTGTATTTGGTAAACAAGTTCCATCCCTATTGTAAACGGGGCCTCTTAGTCAGGATGTCTGGTGCAGCTGCGACTGAATCTCTGTCACAGCAGCACGTCAGAAATGACAGCCCGGCACTAAAAATAGGGCCGTGTGTTCCACGGAGGCGCCAGAGAAGCCCGAAGCCGGAGCAGCTGACGAGCGGGGGAGAGCGCCACCCCGTACCTGGCCGCGGGGCTGCCTTCCCTTCGCGTCCTCTCCCGCCAGACCTGCGGCGCGCTGGGGACAACTTCCGGCTGATCAGCACCGGCTGGAAGACCGGCCCACGTTCTGCACGCAACGTCCTACGGAGGCGCTCTCATTTACCAGGGAGGCGGACAACAGGGCCCGTGTGTCCCTTCTTCTACTCAGACTGAACATTTTCGGCCACATCACTCAAAACCCCGGAGGCTAGAGTGCGCCCCAAGCTCCAGCGGCCACACACTTACGGACACCATACTCAGAAACAGCAAGACTGAAGCATAGTCAACTGCAGGCTTAAACAAACAACAGCAGGCAGGACTGGGCTCAGGAA
>NW_023236855.1:0-1075 GCF_002007445.2 Ailuropoda melanoleuca | reverse complement strand
GTACGACTGAAACCCAGAGGAAACTGGGGAGCCAAGAGCTAAGGAAGAGTAAGACTTCCAGTGGTTTTTCTCCAGGATTCTTAGCTAGTGGTTCTTCCTTCTCGTGGGCTCCATGAGAAGCTCATAACACACAGCTTATAGCATACACAGCTTATAACATACATCACCAGCTATTATGGACCCAAAATCATACGTCGAAGTGCTAATTCTCAGTGTGACAATATTTAGAGATAAGACCTTCAAGGAGGTAAATGAGGTTAAGTGAGGCCATCAGGAAGAGACCTGATCCAATATGACTGGTGTCCTTAGAAGAAGAAGAGACACCAGGAGTATGACAACAGAGGAAAGGCCCTGTAAGAAAGTCAGAGCAAGAAGGTGGCTCTCTACAAGACAGAAAGCAAAGGCCTCACCAGAGACCAAGCACCTTGACCTTGGTCTTCCAGCCTCCAGAGCTATAAGAAAGTACATTTTTGTTGTTTAAGACACCTATTCTGTGGTATTCCACTATGGCAGCCTGAGCAGACCCATACATTTGCCAACTAGCACTAAAAAGTGCCCAGAGGACTCTGGACACTTATAACATCCTGATAGCAAGGTTGCTGCTTATAAAACATGCCTTCTCCAGTATCCAACATATATATATCACACCAAATTTCATACATCCTGTCTTGCAAATGCAGAGAAGGAAAAGAACCCCGGTTGTAACCATCCAAATATATCCCAAATGGATACCATAAAAATATCTTAGATGAAGAAAAACACTTCTCTGGTAGAGAAAGCAGATGTTGAATGTCTGCTCCCACATACCATGACCCCACCTTGCCAGATAAGGAATGTCATAAACATGGATGAGGAAAGTGTGTTGATAGAAAAAGAATGATCCATCATCCAAGCACAGTCTAGGAGTACCATAGAACTTGCAAGGCATTTGGGAGATATTTCCTATACTAATCACAGATAGAGAAATGCAAAACATTTAAAAGCCTGGAAAGAACGTATACTACCCAGAGTAATCTATACATTCAATGTAATCCCTATCAAAATACCAACAGCGTTTTTCACAGAACTAGAACAA
>NW_023236854.1:0-1075 GCF_002007445.2 Ailuropoda melanoleuca | reverse complement strand
GTCTTTAACAAGTGTCATAAATAATTTTGTCTAACCCAAGTACAGTGGAAGAACAATGAGATTTTGTGAGAGGAAGAAACAAAAGAACACATATATAACAAGGGATCTAAAAACATTTTTCTAAACAAGGAAAATACTACTTCTCTAAGGCTTTTTGCTTCTATAACAGTGTTCATTTTCTAAGCAGACTTTTCTACACACACTGAAGTGATTCCCATCACTGTTCTCTTTAATGGCATTGGAGACTAGCCTTTAACCTATACATTTCTGCAGGATTTGAATAACTTGAATCAGACATTGATTCAAGGGGTTTAATGTAAAGATGTTGAATCAGAGCTCTAAAGCTGAAGTCCAGATTCAACATTGTAGAACTAGGAATGTGTTTAATTGCATTTTCTAACATACATGTGTCAGGTTATATTTTAAGGATGGGTATCCTCCTTATGATTATTAAATTTAAGAGTCAATTAAGTAATAACCAAATTGCTGGCAGAAATATTTCCCATAAAATCTTTATGACATCTATTTTTGCATATTTCAAATACTATATTTGTTTCAAAATGCATCATTAAGGATTCCTGGTCTTGACTTTTTCTAAAATAATCTGATTAGATTAGCATAAAAAGATAGTACATATTCAATAAATCATTATACCTACATATAGTTATAGCAATTATGCTATTTCAAACCTAGTAAATTCCAGTGTATTATCTTACATTTGGCTATTAAAACAAAATAAAATCACGTTTTCTGAAAAATTCTAGAGAAGGCATCACAGTTTAAAACATTTTAAATGATCTTTTTTGTCTACTTTTTTCTGATTACAAAAGTGGTACACGTTGATTATGAAAATTTAACTTAACACAATAAAGTAATATACAAAACAAAACATGAAGGTGATCTGTATTTTCCATTCCAACTAACCACTTAAGATAGAATTTCAAACTCTGGCCAGCAGAGGTAAGTAGACAAAGCTTAGACAGGGAATTTTTTATATTAAAACTTTCTTGGTGAGACTAAATGATAGCATGGGGAAACAAAAGCTTCTTGAACAAATCAAAATCAAAATTTGTTA
>NW_023236853.1:0-1075 GCF_002007445.2 Ailuropoda melanoleuca | reverse complement strand
TTCCAAGGCCTCCCTGGTGAGCCCGGCGAGCCTGGTCAGACTGGTCCCGTGGGTTCCCGAGGTCCAACTGGACCCCCTGGAAAGTCTGGTGAAGATGGTAGCCCTGGCAAGTCTGGACGACCTGGAGAGAGAGGCACTGTTGGCACTCAGGGTGCCCGTGGTTTCCCTGGAACACCTGGACTGCCCGGCTTCAAAGGACTCAGGGGCCACAACGGATTTGATGGTGTAAAAGGGGCTGCAGGATCTCAAGGAGCAAAGGGTGAAACTGGCGCCAATGGTGAAAATGGATCCCCAGGTCAAGCTGGTGCACGCGGCCTTCCTGGTGAGAGGGGACGAGTTGGCGGCGCAGGACCAGTTGGTGCTCGTGGAAGTGATGGCAGCGCTGGTCCCAGTGGCCCCGCCGGCCCGATCGGTTCTGCTGGAGCCCCCGGTCTTCCAGGTGCCCCTGGCGCAAAGGGTGAAATTGGCTCTGCTGGAAACAATGGTCCTTCCGGTCCCGCTGGTTCAAGAGGCGATCCCGGACTTCCTGGCTCGGTTGGCCCCGTTGGACCTGCTGGTAATCCTGGATCTAATGGTGTTTCTGGTGCTAAAGGTGCTGCTGGTCTTCCTGGTGTTGGTGGTGCTCCCGGCTTGCCTGGTCCACGTGGTATTCCTGGCCCCCAGGGGGCATCTGGTGCAGCTGGTGCCAGGGGTCTTGCTGGTGATCCAGGTTCACCTGGTGGAAAGGGAGACTCTGGATCCAAGGGCGAACCCGGTTCTGCTGGACAACAAGGCAATGCCGGTCCCTCTGGTGAAGAAGGCAAGAGAGGTCCTAATGGGGAACCTGGATCTTCCGGCCCAGCTGGCCCTGCAGGCATAAGGGGTGTCCCTGGAACACGTGGTCTCCCTGGACCTGACGGCAGAGCTGGTGGAATGGGTCCACCTGGCAGCCGAGGTTCATCTGGTCCTGCTGGAGTCCGAGGTCCTTCTGGTGATGCTGGTCGCCCTGGAGAGCCTGGTCTCTTAGGACAAAGGGGTCTTCCTGGATTCCCTGGTAACACCGGCCCTGTAGGCAAAGAAGGCCCAGCTGGCCCAG
>NW_023236851.1:0-1075 GCF_002007445.2 Ailuropoda melanoleuca | reverse complement strand
TAGTCAGGGTTCTCCAGAGAAACATAAACATTTCTCATAAAGAATAGGGTCCCACAATTTTGGAGACTGACCAGTCCTGTGATCTGAAGTCAACAAGCTGGAGACCCACAGAGCTGATGGTTTAGTTCCAGTCTGAGTCCAAAAGCCTGAGACCCACAGAGTTAATGGTGTCGTTCCAGTCCAAAAGCTACAGGTTCAAGACCCAGGAAGGGCTGATGTTTTAAGGGAGGGTCAACTTTTTAATCTACTCAGACCTTCGACTGATTGGATGAGGCCCACCACATTGGAGAGGGCTGTCTGCTTTAGTTAGTCTGTGGCTTCAAATGTTAATCTCATCCAGAGCACCCTCACAGACACACCCAGGATAATGCTTGACTAAATGTCTGGGCACCTGTGGGCCAGTCAAACTGACGTTAAATTCACCATCATATTGCCTATCACCCCTCTAGAGTGTAAGCTTTATGGCTTCATCCCCAGATCAGAACAGTGCCTCGCATATGGTAGTAATTCAATAATGAACTCGGGTGGTTTTAATTATCGTGCTTTAAGGATACATCTTAACATCCAGGAGTGTAGATTCTCTCTCCTTATGATTGTAATATTTAAAAAATTAAAAAATATATATTCTTATGCTCCCCTTGTCCTTAGAATAAAGAGGAGTGTCCTCATATGATGCCTCTGCCCTCTGGCCCTACCTCCTCCCCAGGCATTCACACACTTGGTCCTGGGGCAGCTGTCCCAGCCACCTGGCTTTCTTTCTGATCCTCATGGCACAAGCTCCATCTGTTCCCCAAGCTGTTCCTTCCAGGGTCTCTCCATTTCTTTATTTTATGTATAGTATCCATAGTGGTGGTTATTTTTCTTTTGTTTTGTGAGCTACGACATGCATAAAAGTGGTAAACAAAATGGATATACAGATTAACAAGTTACAGCAGGGGGTGCCTGGGTGGCTCCGTCAGGTGAGTACCCAACTCTGGATTTCGGCTCAGGTCATGATCTCAGGGTTGTGAGGTGGAACCCCACGTTGGGCTCCATGCTCAGCAGGGAGTCTGCTTGGGATTCTCTCTCTCTCTCT
>NW_023236850.1:0-1075 GCF_002007445.2 Ailuropoda melanoleuca | reverse complement strand
CAGCCACTCATTAGCTCTATGCCTTTAGCAAATAGTTCCATTTCTGAATATTAGTTCGATGTCTTTAAAGATGATTATAGATTTGCCTAGCCTCTCAAGTAAGAAAGTATTATTTCAGGGCTGTAAAATTTATAAAGTGCCATATTAAGTAAAGCTAGTAGTTCTGGACCACAAATGTGGGTATTGGTAAAGATCATAATTTTTTTTAAGATCATAATCTTTGGATAGTGGTATATTTATATATGATTTACAGATCCATCACTTAACTTTGTAAGTAAACTTGGATAATTTACACAACTTCTTCAAGTCTCATTCTCCTTTTTGAACTGGGTAAAATAATAATAAATAGTTTAACTTTTCATATTTCATTTCATAAGTTTATTCAACGTTACAAACAAATATACACTTTTTAAAGTTTGAGATTAATGTCCCAACAAACATGTTTAAAAAAAATAAATCCATGAATGACATGATATAAATGGTGTTTGGAAGAGTAATTCAATAATGGCAATAGTAAGGATTTAAGATTGAGAAATATAAGAATCCTTACAATATTCTGGAATTAAGCTTTAGATTTACAACAGATGGTGGTAGGGAGAATAAATGGGTGTACCTAACATGATAGAGAAAAAATAGCATAAAATAACTGGCATAATCAAAATTTAGAAAGCAACACAGACAATTTTTTTAAATGTTGAATATTTTCCAGTAATACAGAAGACAAAATGGCAGTATTCTTAACAGAGATAGGGCTTTCCTAAGGGATAGGGAATTTTTCCTTCTTCAAGGAAATAATAACTTCAGTTTTAGACACCAAGATTAGATTACCACAGGTGAAAATGCCCAAGAGATGATTAGAAAAAAGCAATTTTAGGGTTGTGTAAACACTAGAGTACCATATGCTCAGAGCCAATGAATAAGGTCAGGGGATGGGACAAAATCTGCTAATAAGAGAGCATAGAGAGAATAGCCTGAAGACTAAACTTTAAGGAGTCCCTATTTTTGTAACCAGGAGAATTGGAATCAGGGTGGAATGCATGCCTGCAAAAGTCAATATTTCAAGAGGACTGGGAAT
>NW_023236849.1:0-1075 GCF_002007445.2 Ailuropoda melanoleuca | reverse complement strand
AAAAAAAAATCAACCTAAGCAAGTAAAGGCATTTCTCTGAATGGCTAGATACAATTAGTTTCCACTCATTCCTTTTAAAATTCTATAACACATGGGAATAGGAGAGAACAGGACTCAAGTTTGGTTTTTGTTTTCGTTTCTTTTTACTTGTGATGTGTGACGACTGCTGCCAATTGGTAGTAGAGGTATTCCATCATCACGCCATTGATAGATCTCACCAGAACAAGGTTTCATTACTGTGGATATTGGATAAGGCCCTGCCGGAAGGCCTTCAATACCCTAAGGAAAAGATGTGCTAAGTCCCCACATTAGGTATAGCAGTCTTGGGGCAAAAATTTGAGGGTTTATACTGGGTTCGAGGAGCCTTGATCAAGATATTTCCCTAGGGTGACAAACCCATAATTGCACTTATCAGCTTTAGGCTGCCTTGATTAATGCAACCTTCTGTGATTTATCACCCAGACTATTTTAAAACAGGTGCTCTCCTCATTGTAATAGAATGGAGATTTTCAGAAATGACAACACAGGCTTGTTTCATTTACTTGTTTGGGGAAATTTCCTGAGAACACATTACAAGCAAACATATCCAGTCATTTTGTAGAGATCTGGGATTAGATGTGTCCAACTGGAATGTTTTCTACCTAACCTTCTTCATGGTTTAAAAGAAAGTTTCTGCCCTTATCTCATGTTGCTCTCCTACCACCACACACCTATTCTGACAGTCAAAGCAGACTGTGTTGGATCCCAGATTTTTCTATCCTCGGGGAATTTCTCATATCCAGGAAATTTGCCTAGTGAGTAAGAATCAAAATGTAGCATGCTAAATGCTTGACCGAAACATCACATATGCACACATACATACACAACATTGGTCCTCCTTTGTGAAACATTATAAGCTAGGGAAGAATATAATATGCATCTAAGCTAAATGTTATATACATAGTATATGGCCAGGTGCACCAATTTTACCTTTTTAGCCTCACACATTGTCTAGACTCAACTCAGATAACAAATTCTAATTCACTACTTTATAGTTTTGTCGAGCATGTTTCTGTAGGTCAGTAGCATGTCATAC
>NW_023236848.1:0-7849 GCF_002007445.2 Ailuropoda melanoleuca | reverse complement strand
AGCCCTGCACCAATCCCAGTCTACGTAGCCCGGCAGAGGGCGCCGTGGTGCAGAAGACTGTTGGAGGCAGAACTTGACGTTGCCGGAGTGGACGTCAGACAGGAGGCCAGGGTGGCTGGAGGAAGCTGAGGAGGAGAAGGGGGGGCAGAGGGGCAGGGCCACGGCAGCGGGACAGTCACAGTGCCCTGCTCCTCCTGCTGTGAGACCCCATTTTCCCCACACTCAGTGCCTTAACCCACAAACCCTTACTGTCTCACAGTCTAAGGGGACCAGGAATAAAGAAGTGCTCAGCTGGGGGCTCCTGCCAGAGCCTCTCAGGAGGTTGGGGCTGTTGTCAATTGCGAAACATGACCTACTTCACTTAAAACCTCAGCTCACTCAGTGGCGTTGGTAAGATTCAGTCCACATCGAGGGCCCGAGTTCTCCTCTGTCTGTTGTCCCTCAGGGCCAGGCCACACGCACGTGTCTGTGTCATGGTTCCACAGAGGGGCTTGTTCTCCTCTGTGGGCCTCTGAGCGAGGACAGGGGTCAGAGTGATTCACGGACAGGCACTGAGCTATTAGAACCAAACCTTGGAAGGGGCTTTCGGTCAAGCTGCCACTTTTGTGTGATGGAAGTGAATCACTAAGTCCAGGCTACACTTCATGGGAGGGTTTACACAAGGATGAGTACACTTGAGATGGGGATCACAGGGAGCCACTGGGGAGAGAAGGGGAAGTCCCCAGCAGGGTCCGAGCCTTGCCCAGAATCACAGACTGGTAAGAAGGCGGAACCAGGCCTGAACCCAGCTCTCCGAGTGTCCTCAAAGTTGGGGCCATGGCTGAACCTAGCTGCTCACTGGGAGCTCTGCAAGAGGCTGTGTTTTGGAACTGGCTGTAGACCTGGAGATGGGATGGGGGTGAGAAGAAGCATCGACATCCCAGGCAGGAGGCATCCCAGCACGTACCTGTCTGAGGAGGAGCCCAGGCCAGGGCAACCCACTGACGGCACCCCTGCCCACATGACACCCAGAGGAAAGGAGGGATGGCTCGTGACACACGATTGGCAGCGTCTAGGGGTAAGGGTGGGCTCAGCCCCTCTAAGCCAAGGCTCCAATCCCTTCTGCAGGGTTTGCCTTGGAAATTAGAAAGCCTAAGACCTGGGAAAGCTATTTCCCATCCGCCCCTAGGTGAGACTGTCATCTTCTGGGCCTGCACAATAGGAGTATTGGGGCACACACATGTGCACAGACACACACACAACACTAGGGACTGTGGGTGGGATCGGAGGAGCTACAGACTCAGAGAAGGTGAGAAAGGAAGAAAATGTGGTGGCAGGTATTCCCTATGTGCGACACCACTCCCCCAATTTCTTAGATGGTATCCCACCTATGCCTGTGGACTTCTGCAAGAAGTACATGCTGGAATAATCCCTATCGCACAGGCAAGACACAGACCATCCCTGACAGTCACAGCGGCTTCTCCGGGGTCCAAAACAGGGAAGATGGAGAGTTGCATCAGAGCCCGGGTGTTTCTAAGCTGGGGCGCTGGCTGCACCCAGACCTTCCCTGAGGCCTGTGGAGAGGGGTGTGTTGGTGTCACTGGGTACGCATGTGGCACGGCATGCAGAAAGGGGATGAGCAGTCGGCAGCCCAGGGCACTGTTTATGTAGGTGCTAGTCCAGGTGTGGACTCAGGGAGGGGATCCCAGGAAGTGAAGTCACTTCCCTGATAACCGACCCCAACGGAACTTGGAACCTCGGTCACCAGGCACCCACATTCTAGTGCAGTCCCGTATCAGGCTCACTTGGCCGGAGACATTCAATAGTGAAAGATGTTCTCTTGCTGCGTGCCCATTTTCCTGGGCTCTGGCTTCCAGAAACCCCGGGGTGAGGGACTTTTCACATGCTGCAGACACTGGCTCAACCCACGCCCCCGACTCCTCAGGGCCTTTGCCAGGAGGTGCCGGAAGGTAATACCGAGCGACCTAGGCCAGGCCAAGCCACCTTTCCAAGCCATCCCTGGGCAGCCCCATTCCCCCAGTTTCAGGGAAAGAGGGGTATGTGGGGGAGGTCCCACCCTGGGCTGCAGGAGGTTGCAGGGCAGTGGATACCCTGGTGATGCCTTCATGTTCACACCGATGCCAGGGTGGGCAGGGTGGAAAGAGGATTCCTGAGATGCCTCTCACCAGGGCCAGAGTGAATCCAAGGCCCTCGAGCTGTGTCACTTTTCTCTCCATGGTGGAGCTGCATGCATCCTGGGGTGTGGTGTGTCTGCAAGGGAGTCCCCTGGGTCTGAGGACCAGCAAAGGCAGCCAGACAGACCTCTGAGGCCTCCCGCCTGGCTGCCAGGCACTGTCTTTACAGAGCTCCACAGAGGAGACAGGGCAGGAGCTGAACGATGGGATCCCCTGCCCCACCTCCTTGAAGGACAGGAAGGAGTCCCCTACTGTCAACGAAGTCCAGCGCCGGCTCAGGGTGAGTGGAGGTGCCGGAGGGACCCAGCACCCAGGGCACTGATGCGGCACAAAGGGACCCGGATCCCAGAAACCAGCCTCTGGTCTCCTCGGGGCTCCTTCCTAGACTCCTGCTCCCGTGTGAACCTGGATCCCCAACTCCTCCCCAAACCTGCCTTCAGGGCCCTGCCACGGCCTTGGCCCCATGCACAGTCCCTATCCACATATCTGTACGAATATCAGAAAAGCGACCTTAAACCACCTCTCATCCCTTGCTCCAGATCCTGGTGAGTTGGGAGACTTTTCCCCAAAGGGGCATGGGGCTCATGGTCCTATGCCTATTGCTCTGCCCTTTGGTTGTGAAGGAACACATCCCTGGGGCCCCTCCAGGGTGCGGAGCAGGTGCCTCCTTGTGCTGCACAACATTCCAGAAGGCTCATCAGTTACCGCAGCCACTGAGCCCTTCACAGATGCAGGACATTCATGTGATTCCCTTCTGTTGCCAACTCACAGCGCTGCACGGAACATCCTATGTGCCCTCAAAACCTGAANCCCTGGGGCCCCTCCAGGGTGCGGAGCAGGTGCCTCCTTGTGCTGCACAACATTCCAGAAGGCTCATCAGTTACCGCAGCCACTGAGCCCTTCACAGATGCAGGACATTCATGTGATTCCCTTCTGTTGCCAACTCACAGCGCTGCACGGAACATCCTATGTGCCCTCAAATCCTGAACACCCCCACCCATGAAACAGTCTCTGTGTTCTCAAGCCTGGGATACATCCTCAGAAATCACAGGGACGATGCCGTTAGTGCAGGGAGTGGCTGTCAATACTCAGCTAACCATCTGACCTGAGATACCAACGTCCATTCACACCCCCCCCACCTCACAGCCTCCTATTGTTGCCATTCTCCTTTTTGCCTAAAAAGATTGCATGAGTTATTTTGTTGAGAGACAGGCAGAGATAGAGACAGAGACAGAGATGGGGGTTGGAGACACAGAGGGAGAGACAGGATCCTCAAGCAGACCCAGCCATAAGTGCGAAGCCTGACGACAGACTCGTTCTCAGGTCGTGCAAGTCATGACCTCATCCAAAAGCAAGAGGCAGACCCTGAACCCACAGAACCAGCCAGGCACCTCTCTCCTTTTGACTACTGTGGGCCCTCCTGTCCCACCTCTTTGCCTACGTCACTGAGAGCCCGGGGGTTTGCTCTGGGCTCCAAACCCCAACCCTCCTGGTGACCGCAGTGAAGACCGCATGTCTCCCCTGTCCCACCTCAGGCTAGAAAGGCCTCAACCGGGAAGAGCAATGGGACCTGCGTGGTGCGGCCCCAACGGGCAGAGCTGCTGAAGAAGCAAGTAGAGCACCTGCTGCCCGCCTTCCTAGACGGAGACCTCAGCTATGTCTCCACGTTCCTGGCCACATACAGAGCTTTTGCTACCACCCAGGAGGTGCTGGACCAGCTGTTGACAAGGTGGGCACCCTTCCCCTCCACAGCCCAGTGGGATCTGCCCACCTCCTGCTTGGGAGTCTGGGGAATGCCACCCAACTTCCCGGAGCCTCAGTGGGGTCCTCTGACTGGGGCAGAGTTATGACAGGGACTCAGTGGGGTCCCGGAGGGTAAGGACACCTGGGTGCCTGGCCCTGTGGAAAGGTCAGCTACAGGGCCTGTGGTTGTGCTCGTGGATCATCGTCCCGCTCCCCAGGAAGAAGCCTCTGCCTCAGCCCTCACCGTCACCATGGTCCTGAGCTGGGCTCTTTTCCCCTTGGAAGAGGACATCTGACACTCCATCTGGGCTCTGTGCCCTGGGTGAGACCAGAGCAGGCATGCCCGGGAATGAGCAGGGGGCCCCAGGCCCACTCAGCTCTCTGGGATGGGGCTCATGGGGGCCCTTTCATTCATCGAGCATAAAGGATGGATGCCCTTCTAGGTGCAGACCTGCAGACGCTTCCCTGGGCCCTGACTGTGATCCCACGCACACAGCAGACAGCACCCGGGAGCACCCCAGGGCTCCATTCTAGTCGGCAGTCAGAGACACTAGATAGGATGAGAGGGAGGGTTCACAGGGCATTTCATGCGATCCCCCCCCCACCCCTCTGGCCTCCTCTAGCTACGGATGCGTCCTCTCTTCCTGGGATGAGATCGGCGGAGCCCAGGAGCAGCGGGGCACGTGAGTGAGCTTTGGCTGATGCAGAGGGCCCTTGCTTCTTCAAGAGGGCAATGAGGGGACTGTGATCTGGGGGCTGCTGGACCCTCATCCCACACACCTGCAATTCCTGTGAGAGGGTCCAGGCCTGAGGGCTTCTTCTGCAGAAGAGGAAAGGGGTCCTGGAGAGCCCTGGGTGGGGTGTGGGCACTGTGGGAGAGCAGGGGGGGCTGGAGGGCAGCCTCAGCCCCTCACAGAGTCATTCCCCATCCCCGCCACCTCCCAGCCCTGCCTCTCCCCCAATCCTGGGACCCAGAACGAAGGGCATGGCTTCCACACATCTGGTGGAACGTCGACACTGGGTGCTCAGCAGGTACTCAGGAGAGCCAGGGAGGGCTCGGGGACTGGACGTCCCCCACCCAGTGGGAGATCAGTGTCCACGGAAGGACCCCCTCTCCTGGCACCTACGGAACGAGGCACCGCGTAGGTNCCCGCCACCTCCCAGCCCTGCCTCTCCCCCAATCCTGGGACCCAGAACGAAGGGCATGGCTTCCACACATCTGGTGGAACGTCGACACTGGGTGCTCAGCAGGTACTCAGGAGAGCCAGGGAGGGCTCGGGGACTGGACGTCCCCCACCCAGTGGGAGATCAGTGTCCACGGAAGGACCCCCTCTCCTGGCACCTACTGAACGAGGCAGCACGTAGGCACGGGAGGGGAAGTGGGAGGTATCGGGAGGGTCCTGGGAAGGCCAGGGATGGGACAGAGTCCCTGTGTTCCCTCCTTGGTTGGATAGTGACAGAGCACTAGTGTGCACTGAGGGCAATGACCACGCCAGACACGCCACCCCTCCCTGTCCACATGCAGTGGAAGTCACGTGGCAAGTGGTCAGGGAGACTGAGCAGGGCATCCAGCTTCCACTTGGAGGACAGAAATGGTCACAGCAGGGGTCAAGGGCTCCCACTCACAGGCTTTGGGCCAGCCCCTCCTCAGTGACCAGGCCTGCCTCAGGCAGGACTGCCACATCACAGGTGGACGTGGAGTAGGAATGGGCTCTGACAGCCAGGAGCCGGGGACCCAGGGGCCCAGGTTCCCACAGGGGTTCCCTGGGGCATCCGTGTGGGAGGCGCCCTGTCCTCTGACTCCTCTGCCCACCTGTCTGTCCCCAGGGCCATCTCCTCCATCCTGGCCACCTGGCTGGACCACTACCCTGAAGATTTTTTCGAGCCCCCAGAATTTCCCTGCCTAAAGACACTACTGGCGTACATAGGGCTCAACGTGCCAGGCTCAGACCTGGAGCAACATGCCTGGCTTCTCCTCTCTCGGCTGCGAACCTTGAGCCTGCTGAGCTGGAGGCCTGGGGTGAGGAGGACTGGGGGTGACTGATGGAGGCCTGTGGAGGGGAGAGAGTGGGCCACACAGAGCAAACCTCCACAGACTGCAGTGTGGTTGGGAGCAACGAGTGGTCTCAGATCATTGTCCCCATGGGCTACAGTTTGGGGAGACCACCCAGAGACGGGTTCTTAGACTCAGACAATATTGAGTCATGGGCAAAGTGGCCTTCATTTGGAAGGGACATGGAAAGACAATCATGATGACCATACTTTCTCTTCTTGGAGCAACAGCAGCAGCCCCAGAGCGAGATCCGGAACCGCGCCAAAAGCTAGTCCCAGCTCCCACTGTGGTGCCTGCTGCAGCTTCAGAGCCTGAGCTGGAAAATCCCATCACTGCTGCTAGAGCTCAGCAACTCAAAAGAGCAGGGACGTCACCTGCCGTGTCGGGCCCAGTGCAGCTGGTGGTCAGAGCTCTGATCCACCGTGAGGATGTGCAAGAGTCATCTGCGCCTTTGGAAAGCCAGGAGCCCCAGCAGGCCCCAGCACCAGCTAGAGAGGTCTCTGAAGGGCCCCTGATGCCACCTGCCCTGTTGGAGCCAGCGCAGGACACACTCACAGCTCTGACTCCCTGTCAGGAGCTTGAAGACCCACCTGCACCATTTGCAGCCCCGGTGCCCGCGCACGCTGCAGCACTAGCTATGGAGGTCCCTGAAGGGCCCCTGATGCCACATCCCATGTCAGAGCCAGCGGAGGATATACTCACAGCTCTGATGAACGGTCATGAGCTGCAAGAGCCATCGGCATCTGTGGCAGCCCCAGAGCCCGAGCAGGCTCCAGCACAAGCTGGAGAGGTCCCTGAAAGGCCCCTGATGCCACCTGCCCTGTCAGAGCCGGTGCAGGACATACTCACTGCTCTGACTCCCTGTCAGGAGCTCCAAGAGCCACCTGCGCCCTTGGCAGCCCCGGAGCCCGAGCAGGCTCCAGTCCTAGCTATGGAGGTCCCTGAAGAGCCCCTTAGGCCACGTCCCATGTCAGAGCCAACAGAGGATATACTCACGGCTCTGACTCTCTGTGACGTGCAAGAAGAGTCACCTGCACCTTTGAGAGCGCGAGAGCCTGAGCAGGCTCCAGCACCAGCCATGGAGGTCCTTGAAGAGCCCGTGATGACACCTGCCATTTCAGAGCCACGGCAGGATATACTCACAGCTCTGACTCCCTGTCAGGAGCTGCAAGAGCCACCTGCACCTCAGGCAGCCCTGGAGCCCAAGCAGGCTCCAGCACCAGTTATCGGGGTTGCCGAAGGGTGCCGGCAACCACCTCTCTCAGTGGAGCAACCGGCCCTGGCCCCGGAGCAGCAGTTCCTGCTCCCCGAATCCCCAAAGGATGGCTTCCCCTCCCGTCATTCCAGTGTTTCTAATTTTTGCGTTGTTCATGCACCTATTTCATAGCTTAATAGATTCTGCTCTATAAATAAAGGATAAATTGAGTTTTCATGGAATTTTACTCTGATCCTTTTAAATTGTACATCCAGATGTCATTAGGCACAGAGTGTTTCACAACCTTGTCCTTCTACAATATTTCCCTCCCAGAGACTCCGTGCCACTCGTCAGATACTGCTCATGCCCTCAGCCCACTCCCTGCAGCCACGGCTCCCCTCTCCGCCTCTGTGAGTTCCTTCTGGGTTTTCATGTGTGTGGGGTCAGACAGTGTGGCCTTTTTGTATCTAGCTACGTAACCTATGAGTGATTCATTTTTTTTCCAGGTTTTTTTCTCTTAAAAAACAAACAAAAACAAAAACAGAAACAAAAAAAAACCCCATTTTACTACAAAGGAATATTCCTGATACAATACTGCGCATGTGAAGCCCCAAAATGAATTGTGTTCATGATCTGGGATAGGCTTCCCTTTTGTAAGTGTGACCCAAGAGCCAGAAATATCTG
>NW_023236847.1:0-1075 GCF_002007445.2 Ailuropoda melanoleuca | reverse complement strand
TTAGGTAAAAGACTATGCTATTCATAGGTCCCATATGTCCATGTCTCTGCATTGCCACAGGTTTACACACGGGAGATATTTTTAAATCTCAGAATGAATTCAGACATATTAGATGATGTACTTTTAAACTCAGAATATATAGTCAAATCTATTAGTGTTTCTGATATAATTTTCTTTTAACATTTAAATACATTTTTGCAATCTTGATAATAACTAAGGGAAAAAATCTTTTTGACATGAAGGAAATTGTGATACATAATTATACCAGAAAACAGAAAGTGAACTGCTAATGGCATTAAAATTTAAATATAAAAAAATTATTCTTATTAGCTCAACGGTATTTAATTCACTTATAATGAGAAATGCATTATTTGAGTCAACTTTTACCTGCAATATCTGTTCATTTGTTTGCTTTTTCACACCCAGTTTTCAAAATTACCTAGGTTTATTGTTAATGCAGGTCTCTGAAGACAACCCCTCCAAATTACAAACTACATTATCAGAAAATGGCCTTCAGAGGAAAATAAAGTTTAATATCATTTTATCACTGGTTTTCATTACACAGTAATATATTTCATATTAAAATGTGACAATACATGCAGTGAAGATATTTAAAGTTTAATTCATTCTTATTTCTAAACTTTATTATATTAATTATATTTCTATGAATGTTATAGGATTATTAATGTAAAAATATGGCCTTTTAAATGTGTTTTTACCTTTCTACAAAATTTTTCAATATTCCCAATCAAATTAAAATGATTTTTTTTTCCTGGTACTTGCAGCTAGATTCTAAGTTTCACCTAAGGCATATATTCTTTTTTCAATAAAACAGTAAATTAAAAGTGAAAGATAAATTAATCCTGTCTTTTATTGTTTATTTTTTTCAAGTAATCCTTATTTTTTCAATTCTATTAATCTCTAAGCTTTTCAAAAGCAGAGGTCATTTTTGTTTGTTGTTTTTGTCTACCTAAAATCTTGCTTAGCTCCTGGCACATACACAGCTTTCAAAAATATTTTTCTGTGAAATTTTCTAAGAGGTAAAAATTTTAAAATATTTAGCTCACAAAAAAAA
>NW_023236846.1:0-1831 GCF_002007445.2 Ailuropoda melanoleuca | reverse complement strand
CTTGTGTTCCCTCTCTCGCTGGCTGTCTCTATCTCTGTCAAATAAATAAAAATCTTTAAAAAAAAAAAAAGATCTTAAGGGACACCTGGGTGTCTCAGTCATTAAGCATCTGCCTTCAGTTCAGGTCATGATCCCGGGGTCCCAAGATGGAGCCCTGCATTGGGCTCCCTGCTCATCAGGGCGCCTGCTTCTCCCTCTGCCTGCTGCTCCCCCTACTTGTGCACGCTCTCTCTCTCTCTCTCTCTCATTGTCAAATAAATAAATAAAATATTTTCTAAAATATTACTAAAATAATTAAAATCTTAAAAAAAAAAAAAGGCTTTGGGGCACCTGGGTGGCACAGCGGTTAAGCGTCTGCCTTCGGCTCAGGGCATGATCCCGGCGTTACGGGATCGAGCCCCACATCANGGATCGAGCCCCACATCAGGCTCCTCTGCTATGAGCCTGCTTCTTCCTCTCCCACTCCCCCTGCTTGTGTTCCCTCTCTCGTTGGCTGTCTCTATCTCCGTCAAATAAATAAATAAAATCTTTAAAAAAAAAAAAAGGCTTTGACTGGTTGGATGAAGCCCACCCACATGGTGGAGGGTAACAGGCTTTATTCAAAGTACACAGATTTCAACGTCAATCTCATCCAAAAGTCACCTTCACAGACACATGAATAATATTTGATCAAAAATCTAGGTATTATGGCCCCATCCAGTTGACATAAAATTAACTATCACAGAGTCATCTATTTGTTGATGAGAGGGAGGTACCAACCACAGCTTTGTAGCTTTTTTTTCTCCTGTGCACCATCTTCACATCTCCTTCTCTGATCTGCTTCTCCTGCCATTCTTTTTCACTTCTATGTATGCTTGCAATTTCCTTGGGCTCACCCAAATGCACTTTCCCACCCTCCAGACTCCATGAAGTTTCATGACACTCAAGAAATTAAATGACTTCTTTTGACCAGTGAAATGTGAGCAGATGTCACTTCTGGCTGGAACTTTAGCAGGCCAAGACAAAAATCTGCAAACTCTCTGTTCCTTAGCGTTGTTAACTATAAATGGTCTGAGGAGTATAAACCACCTAGAGGGACCCCTGTCAACTTGCACTTATTGCCCATTATGCACAACAGGGAACCCTCCCTGTTTTAAGCTTACTGATGTCACTGGGTTGTTTCATAGGATAATCTAGCTTATTTTGCCGGAAAAAAAATGTATAACAAGAAGAAAGTAAGGAAGAGATGTTATAGGAAATATGTATGCATAGAGTTTAGGTCTGAACAAATTGATATTGAATCCTGAGACTAGTTCTTCCTAGTTGTGTTGCCATGTTAAAAATTATTCAATCTCTCTGATTATGTCTTTAACATCTGTAAACTGAAGGTACTTATGCATTTATTGAACTTCTACTATATGCCAGGCATTATTCTAGACCCTGGAAGAATAAAGATGGATAAAATGCTGAATATTTACAAGTCTATTGACAATAGAATATAACAGTAAATTCTTACTCTATATTCTAAAACACTGTAGATAGTCAATAAATGTTTTTGATTTCCTTTGAACACTTACTTTAATGTAGAAGGATCCTAACCTTTACTGTTAACAGTGCTGATACCACCTGCTAACAGGTGGTTAAAAAAAGAAAGTCAAAGTCTAACTTGTTTTTCCTTTAATCAACATAAATGCCAAGAACCAGTCAGACTAGAGTTTTGCTAAATTGCATGTTTGCTTTGGCATTCAGTACAAATGCCAAATTCATCACAAGTCTCCAGGGGAAGAGATTACTTTCGAGCAGGCAGTGATGCTTTACTGGGGAGAATACCTCCTTTGCTTCTTCCCTATGA
>NW_023236845.1:0-1075 GCF_002007445.2 Ailuropoda melanoleuca | reverse complement strand
CACCCCCGGAAGCCCCACCACCCCCGGAGGCCCCACCGCCAGAAGTCCCAGGAGGGCCTGCACCATAAGAGGTAGTAGGTGAAGAACAGGAATAGCCGAAGGCAGAAGAATAGTGGAGGAAGAAGCCAAATACTTCAAATACCTCAAGCACTGAGTGGGAATGAGAGGCTCATAGAGGCAAAGGTGAAATGAGAAATGATGGCTCCAGTGGCTCTGACTATATAGTCAAGAGAAACGTAGAAATCTGGGAGGAGGGAACCCAGCTTTCAATATTTACTTCAGCAATTTGGTTATACATCGATACATGAAATCATATACAAAATATTCTGTACTATTGCCTTTTCCCATTTCATGAAACAATTTTGTTTAAGCTTTTCTCATGGATCATTGTATCAATATCTTGTATCATCTGGTTCAACTTCTGAGCTAAAATTATTTTTCAGGGCATACCATCTTCCATCTACATTGTTTGACACAATTGTATTACCTGTATCGATATTAATACTATCCCAGGATTATTCACCCAAGTCACATCAATGCATTATTTTAGGAATGATATCTACTGAGTACTCTAATTTACCATGACAGTTTATATTCAAGAAATAGAGGTAATTTAAAATAAATAAAGGCAATTTTTGGATGAAGCATCACTTCAGACTCGCAGCCAATAATTGGGGCTTTTTTATATTGGGGCTCTTTGAAATGGGCTACATCTGATTCAGGGATCCAAGTGAATGAGGAAGGGTGGAAAATTGAGGCCAGGGGACACATACACAGTGTTGAATTCTTGTTTGAGTTTTGTTTATTCTCTTCATTTCTTAATTTCTATATTAAAGTTGATCTTTTGTCTACTGACAATTCATGGGAACCTCTCAAATTACAGGTAACAATACATAAAGTTTGAGGTAACTGATGTATCATGGTTTAAGGAAAGCCTACAGACAGGACTCTCTTTATAAACCTCTTGCAACAAAATGATACCACTACATCAGATCCCCAAGCTATTCAGAGTCTCTATTGCAGTATTTACATTTTATGTAACAATGCACCTAAAAAAAGAAACTGTTCCTTTTAT
>NW_023236844.1:0-1075 GCF_002007445.2 Ailuropoda melanoleuca | reverse complement strand
ATACAATAAACATTAAGAAAATATTTTTAATTAATTATTATTTGTATTTAGCTGTAATCTCTAATAATTAATATTGTCCTTATGTAATACCTGTTTGTTTTGAAGTCTTAAAATTGTTTACTTGATTTTTGTTAACTTTTAAATAACAACAACAACAAAACAATGTGAAACTAGAGATTTCATTGTCTTGATTCTTAAAAGACCTTTGGGAATAAAAACCAGGGCCAGGGCCAGGGCCAGAGCAGCAATAACAAGGTGACTATGTCACAAAATGTAAGGAGGTACTTGCTCTTAGGTGCCAACGCTGTGCTTGCATGAGGCTGAGACTGAGCACCTCCTTGAATTTTGGGCCATAAGCATTTTTCTTGCCTCACTCTGGGCCTGGCCCTGATAAATTTTCACTTTGGCTTTTGCTTTAAGTTCATGGAGTCAATGCTTATCAAAAAAGATAATTTGCTTATGGTTTAGTCTATATGCAGGACCTGGGCATTGAAAAGTTTAAAGAACCTTATTTATCCAAGACCTTTCAACCTATGGACTGACTTGAAGATTCAAGGTATCTTTGGCATTCAGATGGGTTTTTAACTCATAGTAATAAAATGCCTTAAATATCTTGAATACTAAATATGATATAACAAGCATTTTTATTTATGTCAGGCATATTATGACCCAAAAATCCAACTTTAGCCATTAAATCCTTTGGGGAATTAAATTTATCTTTGACACAGCATGTTTTAAAGCATTCTAGTAAGGTTACCAAGTCATTCTTATTGCTCTCAAGTCATTTCAGTTGAAAAATGACCAGTAAAATAAGAATCACCAGTGTTATATCCAGAAGCTAAAATTACATGCAGGTTTAGATTGTAGATAGCTGCATTGCAGTTTAGTAAAGTGACAATGCTAGTGTTTGTTTTGGTCATCATTGAGAGATATACATCCATAAGGGAAGAAGAATTGCCTTCTTGTGTTTTCTTGCCAGACTAAAAATTTATATCTGATCAAAGAACAACATTCCTGCTCTTCAGAGACCTTGTGTCCTCCATACTGCACTCAGGTCCAAAGCATTCCTTATACT
>NW_023236843.1:0-1075 GCF_002007445.2 Ailuropoda melanoleuca | reverse complement strand
TGTGGGGCTCGAACCCATAACGCTGGGATCACGCCCTGAGCCGAAGGCAGATGCTTAACCGCTGTGCCACCTAGGCGCCCCAGGGAAGAACACTTAAGTGAATTTATTAATCTGGGCTGGCCTGTACTTTTGTTGAGAAGTACTGTCCTGTGTTTGTTGTAAGATTTTCTGTCTTTATTAACAGCATGTTAGTTTCCCCTAAGTAAATGATGACTTATATAGATTTGCCCCATTGTACCTGACCTAAGTTCAGGGAGGACTCTCTGTGCCGATACCTGCAATCAAGGTTCGGGGCATTGCTTAAGCCTACAAGTGATTATTTTTCCTCCTGTGCTAAGTGCACAGTAATCCTTGGAGACTGGGCCGACTGCGGCTCTGTGATAATAGGATTTTATATTTATAAACCAACATGTTAAAAATGCGTGTTATTTTTATACATGTTTTTTAGATCAGAACTCTTAGCACATGGCAATCATCATTCTGGTTTCTCGGAAACCAAAGCGGTGTTATGATGTTTGCCGTTAGCCTTCGATAGAGGCTGGGGGGGCAGTTCTCCCTCCCTCTGGGGCCCTTCACCCAGAGATAATTCATAAACGTACATGCATTGGGAAAATGAAGAAGTGGGAGGGGAGGTGCAATTATGGGCTTACCTTCCCCAAATACATGGAATTCGTTTATTCTAATAACTTTGCAATGAGGCAGAGGCTGCATAATGGGAAACATGGATGGGAATCTTCTTTGACAGTTTTTTTTTTTTTTTAAGATTTAATTTATTTATTTGACGGAGAGAAAGATAGTCAGCGAGAGAGGAAACACAAGCAGGGGGAGTAGGAGAGGGAGAAGCAGGCTCCCAGCAGAGGAGCCCAATGCAGGGCTCTATCCTAGAATGCCGGGATCACACCCTGAGCCGAAGGCAGACGCTTAACGACTGAGCCACCCAGGCGCCCCTTCTTTGACAGTTCTTACGCCTTTTCAGTATTTACTGTACACATGAAAAAAGGTCACTGTTTAGTATATTAGTACCTTGAGCAATTTAAGAAAAAGCCTGTGGGGGCGCCTGGGTGGCACAGCGGTT
>NW_023236841.1:0-1074 GCF_002007445.2 Ailuropoda melanoleuca | reverse complement strand
GCACCATGCTCTTACTGTTCTATCAGAGTTTTCAAATATCTTAGTACCAGAACCCTTTTCTAGACAGAAATGAGCCTGGAACCTCAAGAGACAAAATAAACCATAATGATAGTATATTGGACGTATATAATACATAATAAATGTGTGACTGTCTTATTATAAAGTAAATTGATGAAAACAATAGTGAATTCTGATGAACATCTGAAATCAGGAGTTACAGGTTATGTTAGCAATTTTCCAGACTATGCATCCCATTTACTTTGTCTTTGGTTACACAGCACCCTACGTAGCTGAACATAGCAATGCGTTTTTAACATTTTACCTGTTAGATAAACATCTGTTAGATAATGATAGCCTAATTGGTGAAGCTGCTCGGCTGTGTCCTTTATTCATGTCCTGTCCTCCACCTGAAAAGTGCACACAGCCAGAAAGAGCAGGGAGACAGTCCTGAGCAGTGTTAGTGAGTGGCGAGGCAGGGAAAGACTAAAAGTTCGCTGACTAAATTGTGAGATGATTTTTTCATGGGGAACTTAGTGTTGGGGTAGAATCTATGCCCTTCCCTCCCTATGCAGCTCTGATAAACCCAGGTCTGAGAAGATCTCCAGAAAAGAAACCTGGGCATAGATACAGATGAAGAGAAAACTCAGCTTGCTTGGAGTTTTCATTAATTAACTGGTTTATTAATTTATCCATCTATTCACCAAATTGGCATTAAGGGTTTCTCATGTCTTGAGGTCACAATGCCTAACACACAGTAGGTGCTCAGTCAGCGGTGGGTATTTTGATCATTTTTAGTGTCCATCCCTTTGCTGAGACACGGTGAACAAATTAGGCTCCATCCTTGCAGAGCTCCAAGCTTGGGTGGAATGCTCTGATTGGTCAGGGAATCAGAAAGTGCACTAGGTATTTGGAGACCATGTTTATTTGGGTTTTGGCTTTTTATCCCCGCTGATAAGACAATCTCTGTCTTTTAACGAGTGTGCTTGGGCCACTCACATTTGAAGTGATTGCTGTCTGTCATGTTTGTAACTGTTTTCTGTGTGTTGCCCTCGTTGTGTATTTCCCTCCCCTTCT
>NW_023236840.1:0-1074 GCF_002007445.2 Ailuropoda melanoleuca | reverse complement strand
TTCTTAGCACACGGTGGCACTTACACATGGCGGCTATTATAGGGGTGTGGGAACGTGAGAGGCGAAGTGCAAACAGTTGCTTTGGGAAACAACGGCAGGTACAAGAATGTGAGTCAGCAAAGTGAAGACTTACACCCATGTCTTCTGACTTTTTCCCATTATACCACATGTGCTCGGCACTGGGGAGCCTGGTAGCCAAGAACTCGACATGTTGGTCCTCAGGTAACAAAGATTAATGATAATTCTTGTTTTTCACTAACACTCCCGGGCTTTATATAGAACAAAGATGCTGGGAAAATAGAGTAATGAAACCAGGAACCACAAATCTGTCAAGAAAACCAGACCATTGCTTGGTTCTCCTTGGGCTTCTTGGGCTCATGGTGTGAACACTGGGGACACAAGCCAGAGCACTAGGTGTCACTAGGAGTGCCCAGAGCTCTCTGGAACCCTGTCTCTGAGCTTGTCCTGTAGGCTGTTGCTATGGCAGGATTTCTGTGCCAGCCTGTTGGACTCTGCCTGCTGCCACCACACACGGTCCCACCTGTGCCCTTGGAAATGTCTTTTCTGACTCTGGTAAGCTGCACAATGGTCCCTCAAGATGTCCACCTCCTAATCTCTGGAACCTGTGACTGTTATTTAGATGGCAGACTTTGTAGAGGTGATTCAATTAAGGGTTTTGCGATTATCATGGATTACCTGGGTGGCCCTTAAATTCAATAACAATTACAAGTGTCCTTATAAGAAAGAGGCAGAGGGGAATTTGACAGAGAGGAAAGAGGAGAGGCCCATGCAACTACGGAGTCAGAAATAAGAGTGATGTGGGCACCAGCCAAGGCATGCTGGTGGCCACCAGGAGCCAGAAGAGGCAAGAAATAGATTCTCCTCTAAATATTCCGGAGCAAGCACAGCCCTGGCCGCACCCTGGTTTCAGCCCAGTGATGTCGAGTCCAGACTTCTAGCCTCTAGAATTGTGAGAAAATAAATGTCTCCTCTTTAAAGCCACTGAGCTTTTGGTAATTTGCTACAATAGCCACAAGAAATGAATATTCTGACTAACAAGAGGTCAAGGGACTC
>NW_023236839.1:0-1074 GCF_002007445.2 Ailuropoda melanoleuca | reverse complement strand
ATCAAAGACCTAGTGTTTAAATAACAGTGTTTAAAGGCCTAGCTAGGACTGCAGGCCAGGAGGCCATGTGTTAAACCACCAACTGCACTGCCCGTGGTCTCCTAGTGTGGCCTCTAACCCATGTCCACCTTCTGCAGCCAATTCCCTTTCCCGAAGTTCCCTGCAGCTCTTAGAGTCCATGCCAATTCTCACTCCTGCCTCTGACTCCATCATTTTACTCATAGGAATTTAGCTGACGGAAATAATCAGAAAGGTGCACAGTGATTTAGCCTAAGGATATTCATGATAGCATTATTCTTAAGGGAAAACACTTGGAAACACACTAAACCATCCACAATGAGGGATGTGTCAAACTAACTATATGCCCGCAGTGGAATGCTAAGCAGCCATGTTTAAAGTTCATGAACTACTAAGTGGACAAAATGAGAAGTTGTGTAATAGGATTCTAGTTTCATTTTCTTAACAGTATATATACCTCAAAGAAGACTGGAAGGAAGAACAACATGTTAAATTGGTTAATCCCTGGGTGATGGAATTAAATGGTTATTTTCTTATTTGTATTTTTCTGTTTCCCCTCTTCCAAAAAATATGCCTCTTCCAAAAGAATAAGTCCAACAGTGAGAATTAGGCAGCAAAGAAAGAGGAAATGTGCCACATGGAGTGACAGGAAAAATACCTAGCTGAAAAT
This sequence comes from Ailuropoda melanoleuca, assembly GCF_002007445.2. NCBI lineage: Eukaryota > Metazoa > Chordata > Mammalia > Carnivora > Ursidae > Ailuropoda > Ailuropoda melanoleuca. The sequence goes on along the minus strand of NW_023236839.1, from coordinate 386 downwards.
GGTGTCTGATTTCACAAACTGTTGCCTACTCTACTTCCACAAAGGTACTGCCCTGCAAAAGGATTTCCCAATTAAAGGGAAAAGATTAAGGTTGTAATCCTGGCAAGTTATCCAGCCCAAAATCTGTTTGGTCTCTCTATTACAACGGCACAGGTATAATAGCCTGTCTTACAGAATCAACTAAGTGTACAAACCACTTGGCCATATGTCAGACCCTCTGCTATGGCCAAAAATCAGGCGAGCTCTCCTAGAGAATTAGCTAGTGCTCTTTTAACCCAGTCCCTGGCTCAGGGTTGTACTAGGTGGGAAGTAACAGCTTTAGCAAAAATGGCACATTCCCTACCCTTAGGGAGTCCACTAATCCAGCAAAGATACGCTGATGAAGA
>NW_023236838.1:0-1074 GCF_002007445.2 Ailuropoda melanoleuca | reverse complement strand
GTTGGGGGCTGCTGGCGCGGGCTTTCCAGCCTCTCAGAGATGCCTCTGCCTCCAGCCCGTTGGGTCAGGAGCTTGGGGGTCTGGGGGCATTGGGGAGGGCAGGGAAGGAGGCCGCAGGCCTTGGCCCGACACCTGCCTTCTCATGCTGCCTCTCTGGTTCCGGGTGGCTGGTGGTCTCGGCCCTGAGGACAGATTGTATGAGTGAGCCGCGGAGTCCTAGGGTCTGGGCTGTGAGCTGCGCCATCCCGGGTACACGGTGTCCCCAGCATCTCTCTACGAGAGGGGCCCTGGGCTGTTCCCCATGAGGTGGTTCTGCTGCATGTTCTAGGCCAACCTGCCCTCGCTGGGGCTCAGTTTCTAGAAAAGCAGGGCCACCTGGGCTTCTCTCCCAGACCCCATGCTCAGCACTCTCACAGGACAGAGCCATGGCCCCAGAGCGAGGGTGGGGCTGTCCACTCTGCGCTGGCTTTCTCCTTCCTTTGGTGGGGGAGAGCCCAGGCTTGGCATTCCTAGGCCTCTGTTTTCCCACCTGTGAGATGGACGTCGCAATACCCGACCTGCTGTGTTGGTCCGGGGGTCGAGGAAGTGCCCAGGTCTGTTGAGCTCCCGCGTTCCCGAGCCAGGTCGGCCACACAGGAACCCCGGCTCTCGCCGCTGTCCCTCCGCTCGGGGACCACAGGCTGCCACTCCCTGCTGGGTCACCCCCACCCCGTGTCCACGCATCAGATGAGGGACCTCAGCCCAGAAAGGTAGGAAACGAAGGCCCTTCCAAGGCGGGGGCAGCCGTTCCAGCTGCAGACAGGAAGCGGCAGGGAGGGTGTCCCCCCTCCCTCCCCTCACGGTGCTGGGCAGCCCCTTGGAGGAGCCACAGAACCCAGGGGGTCTGGGACCTCTCTCCCCAGGGCACGGCCTACGAGCTGCAGGCCTGAGGCCTTCCTGTACGGTGCAGGGGTCCACAGGCCTCCGTGTTGGAAGAGACTGTGAATATGGGGGGCCTTCTCTGGCACCCTGAGTCCGGGGCTGCTGCTTCCCTGCCTCTCCACACCACATCCTCCCTGAATTCTTTGCTGCCTC
>NW_023236837.1:0-539 GCF_002007445.2 Ailuropoda melanoleuca | reverse complement strand
AAGTCATGTTGGTCACCCTACAGTACTTCATTAGATTTTGATGTCATGTTCCATGACTCATTGTTTGCATAAAACACCTAGTGCTCATTAAGACACGTGCCCTCTNCCTTAATACCCATCACCAGGATAACCCATTCCCCTACCCCCTCCCTTTCTGCAACCTTCAGTTTGTTTGCTGGCGTCAATAGTCTCTCATGGTTCATCTGCCCCTCTCATTCCCCCCCGTTCACTTTTCCCTTCTTCTCCTAATGTCCTCCGTGCTATTCCTTCCGTTCCACATAGGAGTGAAACCATATGATATTTGTCTTTCTCTGCTTGACTTAATTTCACTTAACATAATCCCCTCCTGGTCCAGCCATGTTGGTGCAAATGGTGGGTATTCATCCTTTCTGATGGCTGAGTAATATTCCATTGTATAGATGAACCACATCTTTGTCCATTCTTCTGCTGAAGGACATCTTAGCTCCCTCCACAGTTTGGCTATTATGGACATTGCTGCTATGAACATTGGGATACAGGTGCCCCTTCTTTTCATTACT
>NW_023236836.1:2562-2738 GCF_002007445.2 Ailuropoda melanoleuca | reverse complement strand
AAAGTAGATGGTGGTGCGGGGGTCTGGGGGAAGGGGTGGGGTCAGCCTGTAAAAGGGACAAGGTAGGGTCTTAGTGTGGGGGGATGGAACATTCTGGAGGCGGATGGTGGGGATGGCTGCTCAGCACCGTAAATGTCTTTTTTTTTTTTAAGATTTTATTTATTTATTTGACAGAG
>NW_023236836.1:0-2487 GCF_002007445.2 Ailuropoda melanoleuca | reverse complement strand
CATAGTGGAGGAGCCTGATGTGGGGCTCGATCCCATAACGCCGGGATCACACCCTGAGCCGAAGGCAGACGCCCAACCGCTGTGCCACCCAGGCGCCCCCAGCACCGTAAATGTCTTAATGCCACTGAACTGGACACTTGGAAATGGTTAAGATGTTACATTTTATGTTGTACAAGCTTTACCACAATAAAATGTTTTTTTTTAAAAGACGTTACTATTGAAAGCACCATTCTGGGGCAATCCTGCTGGCTGCTGGCTGAGTACCCTTGAACAGGATGCGGAGCTGAGAGCCTTGGTCTTCCGTGGGCTCAGTGTGCAGGGGTCCCCGCTGTGTGTCGGTACCGGGAAGGACGAAGATGTCGCAGAAGAAGCCACTTGCCTGCAGAGGGAGCCCTCGGCCCTCCCTTTGCGGCTGAGGAAGGGGGTGGGGTGTGTGTGCTGCTGTCCACTCCTTTCCTTTTCAAAATCCTAACATCGTAGGAAGCCTCAAGGAGCTTTGCTCCCAGAGGAGCTCAAGAGGTCGAATATCCCCAAATCCTCCAAATGCCTCCCCCTTCTCATTTGACCAAGCTCCCCTTCTGCCTCCAGCCTCGGATGTGCACCTGCTCAGACTCAGGGCCTGGTCAGCGATCAGTCCCCGTTCAGCTCCAGGGGCCTTGGGCACGTCGTTTGTCTCCTCTGCACCCGATCCTGACAGCAACATAGGTTGAGAAGCTGACCTCGAAACACGATCATGGGGGTCCTGGGCGGGGGGGCTGTATTTCTGCCTCCATCCAGCTATGCGTGGCTTGACCAGACCCCAGCTGCCAGGCCGTGCTGTACGTGCTTAACACGTGTTAGCTCACGCTCACGCGGTCCTCGGGACAGCCGTGGAGGCAGGGATGGCTAGTGCCCCCACGTGTGGACCACTCCTCTCCGTCGTGTCGGCCAGCCTCTGCTGGACACCGTGCCTTCTCTGTGCCTGTTCCCTCGCAAGGAAGGCTGGCAAGAACGGAAAGTGGAGCTCGTGATGACGTCTCGACCCCGGGACAGACGGATGAACTGACGGAAAGCATACTTCCCTGGAGCCGAGCAAGCAGCTCACTGGCTAACAGACCAGTAATTCTCATGGGCACAAAGATTTACAGAGCACCTACCACCAGCCAGGTCCTGCCTTCAGCCCTTTCCAAGCGTCATCTCACTTAATCTTGGTGGCACTTTTTTAATACGAAGGGAAGCGTGGAGTAGTTTACAAACACTCATTCACCCAGATGCAGATTTCAAGTGTTGATATTTTGTCTTATTTCCTTCAAACATGTTCTTTCCAAGGGGTGGGGGTGGGGAAGATTCGATTGGTCCCCCATCTATCTCTCCCAAATTCCATTTTCTCCCCTCTCTTGGGAAGAAGCCATCATGTGTCTATAAATAATAGATACATTGTTTGGCATTAAATTAAATTTTTATTAATTTAGTTGCAGATTTGCAGGCAGCCGTAGGAAAGAATACAGTTTGCCGGGCTTCCCATAATGAGGCAAAGCTGTAGTGTCCTGTCCTAACCAGGATGTTGTCATTGACACAGTCCACCTGTATCTTTGGATTCCCTCCTGTCACCTGTCCTCATCTGTGTCTGCCCCTTACGTCTTTGAATGAGCACCAACAGTATACTCTCTATACATGTCCTTCCGCAGCTTTGCGTCCTTCTCAAAATCTCTCCATCTTGGTACGTTCTGTTCTAGTTCACACCATGTATAAATATACTGCAATTTATTATTCATTCCACATTGACATCAAAGTAGGGTTTTGAGTGGGGTTTTTGTGTGTGTGTGTGATATAAATAGCTCTACAGTGAAGAGTGTTGTACTTGTCGCCACAAGATATATTTTAGAGAACGTGACCAGCAGTGGAGTTTCCGGGTCATGAGATACCTGCATTCCACTTCATTAGACACCCACAAATTGTCCTCCAAAGCGCCTGTACCAATTTACACTCCCCCTAGCACTGTCCAAATATTTCTGTTTCTCTTCATCTCCTGTGCAGAAGAGGGTCTCTATCTAGTCGCTGTTTGAACTTGCATTTCCCTGATGTAAGTAAATTCCTGATTAAAGCAGAAAAAGAAATGATTAAAAGCGACTGAAATCTCTGGGAGAGCGGAGAGAGCAGGCTCGAAGCTAGGCAGGTGGAAATGTGCCGATGGGCCAAGAGCCGTCCAATGCAGCGCGGTGGCCAATGCAGCGCGGTGGCCGAGGCACAGATGTCAGCACCCAACACCACGGACAATAGCCCCTGGATTCTGGTGGAAGCCCACTGCCCCGCCTCCCCTTAGACGTGGGGGTGCAGGTGCTGCGGCCCCCGTGAGCTGCCGCTGTCAGGAGGCCGTTCTGCTTCACGACCCCATGGCCTCTGAGGGAAGCCTAGCTGGGCGCAGCTGGGAAATATAGGCCTGATGTTGCACCTTCTGCTTTTCTTTTTTTTTTTTTTTAAGTAGGCTCCACTCCCAGCATGGAACCC
>NW_023236835.1:0-1074 GCF_002007445.2 Ailuropoda melanoleuca | reverse complement strand
CTTTCCACGCAGGGGTGAGAGGGCTGGAGGTGGAGCAGAGCCCTTCAGCCCTGAGCCTCCAGGAGGGAGCCGGCGCTGCTCTGAAGTGCAATTTTTCTAGCTCAGTGAACAGTGTGCAGTGGTTCCAACAGAACCTCAGGGGTGGTGGCCTCACCTCCTGTTTTTCATAGCTTCGGGCCTGAAGCAGAGCGGAAGGCTCAACTGCACACTGAACACAAGGGAACGGTCCAGCACCCTCCACATCGCGGCCTCCCAGCTGAAAGACGCAGCCTCCTACCTGTGCGCTGCGGAGACACAGTGCTGCTTGCTGATCTGGGGCCTGCACGCCAACTGCAGCTGCGCCTGTGCCCTGGTCCCTCCCTGGGGCATCTGCACCCACAACAGCCTTGGCACATTTTCAGATCTATGTCACAGCACCTTTTCCCTCCAAAATGAGACCCATCAGGGCTGTCATTTCACTTTCTTTTCTTGCCTTTTTTCTTCCCAATAAGCCCTTTGCAGGTAAAAAACTCTATGAAGAAGCCATTGGGACAAATGAACGATTATCAAATGGAATACCCTGGGAAAACAGATTCCCTGGCAACTAGCATGTAAATTAGTGTAAATTATTCAAATAAAGAAGGCTCAAAAATATAAATGGTTTTCAACAAAGAGAGATGAGTATATTTTTGTTAAATATAGGTGGTTTTTTTCAAAGAAATGTAAGACAATGTGTATGATATTTTTAAAGTCTGAATTCCAGTTTTTTACTCCTGGAAATACAAATATAATAAAATAATTTTATTGAAGATCTGGCACTCTCTTGTCTTCCTACATTTATTTTCTATTGCAGTAAGATAATACCCAGTAAATAAGTACTTTATTTTATGCAGGAATAAAGGGAGGATTTTAGAGCCTAAGTGACTTGGTGGAGCTCATATTATTCCAAAGTTAGTGAATCGGAAGTGACATAAGAGCTTATCCCCTGAGTACCTCATATAGAATTCGCTATAGAATCACAAAGTCTAAATGATTTCTATTGATCAATTTGTACAATGTGTTGACATATATCACTGACAAAAGTATCCTTTTAAG
>NW_023236834.1:0-998 GCF_002007445.2 Ailuropoda melanoleuca | reverse complement strand
GAGAGGAAGAAGTAGGCTCCCAGTGGAGAAGCCCAATGAGGGACTCCTTTCCGGAACGCCGGGATCACGCCGTAATCCGAAGACAGGCGCTTAATGACTGCACCACCCAGGGGCCCCGGGATGTGGGCTTCTTGATTTTTCAGCTTGCCTTCTGGGGGAGGGGCCTACCTTGCCGATACTCAGGNAGGGGCCCCGGGATGTGGGCTTCTTGATTTTTCAGCTTGCCTTCTGGGGGAGGGGCCTACCTTGCCGATACTCAGGAAACCCTGTTTGGGTAGAGTCTCCCTGTCCCCTGCGAGGGGGGATGGGGATGGGCACCCTGTGAGCCGGTATTTTCAGGCTTTTGTTCTCTGGCGCCTTTCCCTGGCAGTTTGCTGTGCCTCTTCTGAGAGTCAGAGCAGCAGCGGCCGAATCTCATCCTCTGTCTCCGAACAGAGGGACCGCGGACCTTTCTCCACTGATGTTCTGGCCACTTTAACTCTATTTCTGTTGGTGCTGCTCAACCCTGCAGTGTCCCGGGATGTGCGCCCCTCACCCGGCGTCCCAGCCCTCACTTCTAGGGCTGGCGTGTCTCTGTCCTTTTTGTTTCTAATGCCGCCAGCCGCCAGCCACCCCGCGCGAACTCTCGGAGCTCCCAGTCTCAGTCTATTTCCAGTGAGCACACCGGAATTCCAGAGTTCCGTGAGAAGTCTGGTGGTGCGCGCTCCCGGCTCGGGATCTCATTCTGCTGTCTCGCGGGTGCCATCTGCGAGTCCGCCCGCCTCCCCGTGCAGGTGGCCCGCCAGCCACCCCACGTGCGCTCCTGGAGCTCCCAGTCTCAGTCTGGATCCAGTGAGCACACCGGGATACCGGAGTTCCGTGAGATGTCTGGCGGCACGCGCTCCCAGCTCATGGTCTCAGTCTGCTGTCTCCGGGTGCCGGTCCGCGAGTCCCCCGCTCCCCCGTGCAGGTGGCTACCGCTTCCCGGTGCCTGGACACGGCGGCTCCCTCCCCCTTCC
>NW_023236833.1:0-1074 GCF_002007445.2 Ailuropoda melanoleuca | reverse complement strand
CTGGCTGTCTCTGTCAAATAAATAAATAAAATCTTTAAAAAAAAAAAAGAAATTGGAATGACACCTGGGGGAAGCATAGGCTCATTGGAGGGGGCAATACCCTTCTCCTAGACAGAAAGCCTGTCCCTCTCTCCTTTGTTCCCAAAGACCACGAGCTCTGCCCTTTCTGGCCCTTCCTCAATGGGTCCCCCATGCCCTCTGCCCAACACTCCTGCAGCCACATCTCGTACACAGGACAGCAGGCCTGCAAACAAAATTGTCACCTCCCACCAGCATACAGCTCAGGCCCTCTGCCACAATCTTTCTCCTGTTACTAAAAAAATCTCCAATTCCTGGCAGCTTCTGAAATATAAGTCAGTTCCACAGTAAGAGCAAACAAGTCTCCAGCACGGAGGCCCCACCTGGGCACACTCACTGAGGGAGCTTAGAAAGGCCTTTTTGTTTTTAAATCGCAAATAAGAACAACTGAATCGAGCCTTAAGCAAAATAGGAGCATTTCTTCTAAGAACAGAGAGTTCTGAACTGGCCCAAGGAGCCCTGGGAGAGCGCAGGCAGCAAAGTGCTGCCTCCCCGGCCTCTGCATCCTCGCCTCTTCCTCCTTTCCACCCCAGCTTCCTCTCCTTCCCCCCTCTTGACTGCCCATGCAGGGGGAAACGTGTGTCACAGAGATTGCCACACAGAGATTAGACACTCTCGCTGCTAGCAGCTCAAAACTCGTATGAAAATGAGTCTGTCTCAGATGCCCGCCTCTGGTTGAATCCCCTACACCTGGAGGGCGGGTCCACACAGGACAGTACGGCCACTGGGATCCACGTGGTGGTTTGGGCAGACCCTCCAAAAGTGATCACTACCCATCCAGACACTTCAGCCAAGCCTATTTCTCGACAAGAGAGAAGGAAAATGTGCAGAACTTTGTGACTCGGTAAGAAGGAAAGAAACCTCCCGTGGTGTTGAAGGCTGGGAATGCTGAGACCCCAAACCCTGGGAAGAGACGGCAGATCTATTTGCGCCGTGGGCCACAGGGGGCTGGTTTGTTCTCCAGCACCCAGAACAAGTAAGGAGGGTCATTCGGGC
>NW_023236832.1:0-1074 GCF_002007445.2 Ailuropoda melanoleuca | reverse complement strand
CCAGGCGCCCCTATATCTGTTTTGATTAGATCCCTGGGCATGACCTTTCCTTGTTCTTTCTTTTGGGATGAATTCCTCCATCTTGGCATTTTTCTGGGTCTCTGTCTTCTGTGTGTTAGGAAATCCTGTTATGTTTCCTGCTTCTGAGAGTAATGGCTTTATTAAGAAGGGGTCATATACTGTTCAGGGCCTGGTGCTTCAGGAAGTGTTTCTGGTGTGCACTGCATGTACTCTGCTGCTGTGTTTTGGCTGCTTTTTCCTGTGCAGGTCAGTCCTCTGCATAGTTTCTCCTTGCCTGCAGTGAGGAGTGTTTGGACTTCGTCTGGAGCATGGCAAGTTTTAACTAGGTGTGCTCTTTTCTGCTTGTTAAAAGAGGCCTGATTCTATTTCCACCAGAGCTGAAGATTTGCAGCACTCTATGGTCAGTAGACTTGCGCATGCCAGGGGTTTGTGCTGGTCTTCTGGGGGAGGGGCCCACTGCTCCAGTTCTCAAGCACACTTGCCTTAGTAAAGAAGCACCTGCAGAGTGCAGAGGGCAGGGCTTGGGGTAAGTGGCTCAAGTGTCCACTGTTGTCATTGTGCTGCTCACTGCAGTCTGTGCCAAAGGGCGGGGCAGTAAAATGGCACCTGCCCTCTCCTCATTCCTGGAGAGGTGAATCTGCACCCACCACTATCCAGGAAGCTCTCAGAGAAGAGTGAAAAATCTCCCCTCATGTGTCCTAGGTGTCCCTCAGATACCTGCATTCACCCTGTCTGTGTCTGGATCATCTGCCCACCTGGCAGTGCAGTGCACATGTGTTTTACCTCAGGTGTCCTGGCTAATTTTCAAAACTCCAAACTTTAGGGACCTGGCATGTCATGGACCCACCCTGGTTCTTAGGGAGGGCCTTGCCACGCTGGGGCTGGTGTTGGTTTGTCCCAGAAGGGCACTTGCACCAATGTGCAGAAACTTGGAGTTTAGGGTAAAGTGCAGCAAAAAGTATGAGTCCAGGTTAGCCACCATTGGCAGGTGTCTCTGCCACTGTTCAAGGGGCAGGGGAGCACAGTGGTACCCACCGGCTCTTTTGTCCCCTG
>NW_023236831.1:0-1074 GCF_002007445.2 Ailuropoda melanoleuca | reverse complement strand
CAAGAACCCCTGTCCTATCTAGCTTGGAGGCTTGCTGCAGCTCATTTCTGTGGGATGCTTACTAACTTCTAAGAACCTATATCCATCAGCTCATTTCCACTTCCCAATGATTCTATAAAAGAGGTATGACTGTCTCTAAGATGAGGAAGCAGAGGAAAGGAGAGATGGAGTCATCTGCTTGACACGGCACTAGTAGTCAGTTTATGAGAGCCCAGGCAGCCTGGCTGCAGAGCGCAGACCCTGAGTACATGTCCCTAGTTGCCTCTGAGGACAATCTGGGGGGAAACAAATATAATACTTCACAGTACGGGTGATATTATGGGCTGCTTTTTCCTCTTGTTCCCAATACAAACCAAGAGATGTTTCAACTCCCCTCCCTGGATGTGACCTGCACTGCCTTGGTGAATAAATTCTGGCATTTTGGTGGCAATGAGAGGAGCCAGAGACTCATCGAGTGTTGATTGTGGACCCTCTCCACCTTCTGCCTGCTGGGGCCCAAGGGGACCCCTGTGTCCTGGAGCCTGGTGGACCAGACAGGTGAACTGTGGATGGTGGGTACTGGGCCTGAGTACTGGGCCCAGAGTCTTGCCTCCTAATGTCACCTTCACCCACTTCCAGACTCTAGAACTGGATGGGGCCAACCACATCACACGAAGGCTGAGCTGCACCCTGCAGAATGTCCCCATGCCTGTGACAGGGAACAGTGGTATGGTGTGCCTCTCTGAAGCAGCCCTAAACACAAGACGGTATAGAGTGGACTGAGAATGTGGCTGGAGGACAGACGGCTGGATGGAGAAAAAGAATAAATTGTAATCAGCAGTAACAGAGGGGACTCTCAGCAGAGGCTGAGGAGGGGGTCATGGGATCCTCTGACTTAGAGCCAATCTGTCAGAAGTACAGGTGCCCCCAACTTATGACCGACATCTGACTGTCCTGTGGAACTGAGCCCCTAACCTGTGGGTCTGCGCTCACCGCCAGTAGCGCCAGAATTGAACTGAATTGTTGGGCATCCAGTTGGCATTGGAGGGTTAGAGAAGTGATGTTGGAAAAGATACCACGTAGCTGGTGTCGGGA
>NW_023236830.1:0-1074 GCF_002007445.2 Ailuropoda melanoleuca | reverse complement strand
CTAAATCCTTGACACTGTGCCAGGAAGTTTGGATAGAAAGGCTCCTAAAAGGTGCAGGGCGCTCCTACTCAGACTGTGAGGGACCCTGATCGACTCTGCAGAGACAGAGGAAGTTTCCTATGAAGTGATGTTGGAGCTGAACTCTGGGAGTTGAATAGGAATCGACTAGATGTACATAATGGGAAGTTTTTTGCCAGCTGGAGGTGGGTGGAAATGAAGAGCATTCCAGGTCACAGATACAGCATTGTTAAAAGCACTGAAACAAAATGCAGGAAAGTACATTTGGTGCCTGGAATTCAGACCAGTGTGGCTGGTACAGAAAGCCTGAGGGCAGAGAGCATGGGAAGATTTGGATTCCTTCTGTCCAGTCCAATCCAGCTCCCAAGAGGAAGATAAAGACAATGCTTTGAAGTAGATATTTCAACCAGTCAAAATCATAGTCATTACTTGGGAAGTACTTACTATTTACCAAGCACTGCGCTGAGTACCCAACTCTGTTTGGGGAACTCTTATGTCCAGGCACTAAGATATGATGATAACAAGACAAACAGCCCCTCCATCTTCACTCACATTTTACTTACTTAATTCTTGTAACAATTCTCTGAAGTGACAGAAGATGCTTAGAAAGGTCAACAACTTGCCCGAGCTCACAGAGCTAGAAAATCTTATACTTAGTACTCCATTTATTTATTTACTTTACACATATGTATTGAGAACCTACTATGTACTGGGCATTGTTTCTCATTCTTGGGACATGGTTGGGAGCAAAACAGAGGTCTCTTGAGGAATGCATTCAATCAGGATTCTCACACAATAAAATACAGACGTCGTAAGTGAATTATGTCACGGGTTAGAAACTGATACATCTTTGAACAAGGAATAAGAACAGAATGAGCAGAACTGGGAATCCTGGCATTGCAATTTTAGCAGAATATTGTAGTGGAATTTATTGAAAAGGTGCCATTCAAGAAAAAGCTGAGGGAGGTTGGCAGTCAGCCTTAGGGAGATCTACTGTCATTGTCTGCTCAGTTACCATAACAAAGGACCATCAACTGGGTGACTTGAACAACAGAA
>NW_023236829.1:0-1074 GCF_002007445.2 Ailuropoda melanoleuca | reverse complement strand
AAGTGATCCCTGCTGACCCTTTGTTAGGGGAGATGGAGAGAGCTCAGAGGCAGAAAACTGACACCCAGAATATCTATCTTTCCTTTGCCTCAAAATCAAGAGAAATGTTCTAAATAGGATTTGTCTGCAAAAATAAAATAAAACAAAATACTTGTTTTCATGTTTGCTCTTCCCTAAGATTCCATTTTTAAACCCCACAAAATAGCCCTATTTAAGAGGTAAGAAAATCTATCTATCTCCAAAATTTCTCTTGTCTCTGTTCCAAATCCACAACCTCTCTTTACCTTGTAGGCCCTCATTCTCTGTTTTTTAATACTTTCCTAAAGGATGTTCTGTTCTTCAACTTAGTCCCTGTGCAGTTCAGCTTCCAACCTGCTACCAAGGGAAATTTGCTAATATGAAAAACCACCCATCCCATGTCCCTGCTAAATAACTGCCATGTGACCATTCCTAGAGTGTGTAGTTTGGTTCTCCAGCTTCAGCTCTCTCCACACTGCACCTTCGTGACCTAGCCGCTATTTTTTCAATGATGACTGGCTGCAGACAGTTGATACAGCCCATTTCTAATAGCCCCCAGAAACCATGCAATGTCAGAGTGCATCCTCATTTGCAAATGGGGGAATAGTGGCTCAGAGCAACCGAGAGACTCACTCAAGTTCATGCCAGTAGAGGGCGGAATGATAGCCAATACCTGTTGCCTTCCCCACTAGACAGTGGGCATTTTAAGACAAACAACAACAACAAAAACTGCATCTTTTTCATCTGTGTTTCACTGTTAGCATAACGCCAGATGGTGAGTGGATGGATGAATGCAGAAATGACCCCCCGTTTCCAGCTCTGCTACGTATAAAATCTGGTTTCCAATTCCACCTTCCTTGTGTCTATTCTCAGGCTGACTACATTTCACAGACTTCCTCAAACAATCTTATTACAAAACGAAACCAGCTTTTGATTCCTTTCCTCCCTGGGTTCCGAGTGGGAATTCCCAATCCACTTAGACTCCTCTTACCCACAGGTAGAAAGCCAAAGTATATGTGATCCTTCCAGGCCTTTGTCATTTACTTTTGGCAAAGT
>NW_023236828.1:0-1074 GCF_002007445.2 Ailuropoda melanoleuca | reverse complement strand
AGCCTGCTTCTTCCTCTCCCACTCCCCCTGCTTGTGTTCCCTCTCTCGCTGGCTGTCTCTATTTCTGTGGAATAAATAAATAAAATCTTTAAAAAAATAAAAAATGGTATTACAGTAGCAGTTCCTTAGAGAACTAATGTGAGCATTAAATGAGTTATATGAGGTGCTCAGAACAGTGCCCAGTACATAGATAATCTTAACTAAATGGCTAGCGGTGATCATCATAGAGCCTAAGGTAAGGATCGGTAACCATAATATTATGCTCTCACTGAGTTTTTAACAGTCACTATCCTTCTTGCTCTGCCTTCATTATCTTACTTAATATTCACAACCACCTTATAGGGTAATCAACCCCTTTTGTAGACAAAGAATCTGAGGGTCAGGGAGGGTAATTAACCTGTCAAGAACAGGGGCACTATGATGATTCCACAAAACCCAATCTTGCACCACTTTGATGAGGACGATTGGAACCTGGCTCCTTACCCTTTCACTCAAAGTGCCTTGTTTTCTTCACAGCTCTGCTGGTAGACTCTTTTTAGAATCGTGTGGTCAGTCCAGAAGTATGACTGGCTCTTTAAAAAAACCCAGCCGTTATATTAATAAACATGGCTTAGATAAGTGCCAGAGAATTGGCCACCATAACCAAAGAACAGCCAAAGGAAAATTATCAACATAATTTGCCTTCTATCAACAAATGTGTCTGGGGCATACGATGGGCTTGACTCGCTACCAGGGACATAGATGGTGACGGAATTCAGGATGAAAGTTTATTCTCAGCCTTCAACTGCTCACACTGAGGGACGGGAGTCCTATTTCAGAGAAGCACAACTGACAGATTCAACACATTTGTGAAATAACATGGTCCAAGAGCAAAGAGCACAGGCTTGCCACTCCCAAGTACCAGCCTGCAAAGCCTGCTCTCCTCGCTTCTAGCTAGGTGAGCACAGCTAAAAATTGCAGTTCCCAGTTTCACTTACCTGTGGGGCTGTGACTACTTAGATCTCCAGGGTGGGCCCAGGGATCATTTCACTTAGACCCCACAGAAATCTGCCCCAAGGACAGATGCCTCAACTT
>NW_023236827.1:0-1074 GCF_002007445.2 Ailuropoda melanoleuca | reverse complement strand
CCCTCTCAGATAAATAACTAAAATCTTTAAAAAACAAAACAAAAACTATGGACTTTGACATTCTTCTATTGGATAAAAAAATGTTCTCACCTTCTTGGGCAGAAAGCAAGCACAGTGGATATAATGACCACTGTTAATGATAAACATTATTAGTATTTTTGATGTTGAAAATTAACAAAAGATTACAGATAAATATCAAAATGAAAATGAGATATTTAAAAATTTCTCTGATGTACTTGGCTAGAAAAAGGTTGCTTTGGGATGAGTTCAGCTGAATTGTACAACACAGAGAACAAAAGTTTCCATTTCAATTATCTCAATATGAATTTGTGCACGTACACAAACCACATGTGTCATAGAGAAAAATGTCCTTCTTGGAAAAATGGTAGCAAAAACAAATCTTTGTTGCTACTGTTGGGTGTGTGAGGACACAAATCTGCGTGTGTATTTATACACACACAGAAACACATTGCACAGATCTGTAACTCAGCTTTCAGATGGAATCACTTATCAGCTTAAGATAATGGTGATTGGATTTTAAAAAGTGAGAACACTAACATGGAAAAATATATTTATATATCTTTACTAGATACTAGAGAAATTTTAGGGGAAGTTCAAAGTTTATGTCCATTGAACACGGACTAGTTATCTATTAACTTCTGACAAGAATAAACACTTTAAATATATATGTAAATATATAATATACATATATAAAATACATATGCAGTTTGAAGTATTTATTCTTATCAGAGGTTAATATGTTATACATTATATATAACAATTATATAATATGTGTATATTACATATATAAATATGTATATATTATTATCAATATAGATGTATATTTTCTTAAGAATGGGGAGGGTGTGAAAGCTATCCTTGCGACTCAAAGTGTTATCTACAGACTGTCAGCACCAGCATCGGCATCACATGGGAGCTTGCTAGAGATTCAGAAATGCCTCAGACCCCCGAAGCAGAATCTGCATTTGAACAATATTCTCAGGTGATTTGTATGCTTTTTTTTTAGTTTTTTATTTCATTTTTAAAAAGATTTTATTTATTTATTTGTCAGAG
>NW_023236826.1:0-1074 GCF_002007445.2 Ailuropoda melanoleuca | reverse complement strand
AACAACAACAACAACAACAACAAAAAACAGCAAAAAAGAAACCTATATCACAAAGCAAACATTTAAAACCAAAAATACATTAAAAACAAGATGGGCGCCTGGCTGGCTCAATCGGTAGACAATGTAACTCTTGGTCTTGAGGTTGTAAGTTCGAGCCTTGTTTTGGGTGTAGAGATTACTTAAAAATAAAATCTTAAAAAAAGAAAAGAAAAACCAAACAACCCCAAAAGCAAACACCTAAAAATAAAATGGAAAACAGTTCTCTCCAATACCTCTTGAGGTCAATGAATGAATCCAGAGGAAAACTTCAGGTCATTCAGAACTTTAAACACTTATATTACCATAGTGGATTTTGCTGGTGGTGAATCTGGGTATATTCTGCCTTTTCCTCTTACTGGAAACTAGATTTTGCTCCCCGTCAGACCTGCAGTTCTGTTTCTCACAACAAGCTAGGGATTGGCCTGCTGGATCCAATGGGACTGTCACCCCCTGTTCTAGGGACAGGTTGAGGAATGGTCATGGGAACCAATTCTGGCTAACAATACAGGAGAAGAGGCACACTATAGACTTTGGGGAAAGTTTTTCCTTGTTCCCGAGTGAGCCAGAGAATGGCAGTTGTGCATGAGGAAACATGGAGCTCTAACTGCTGCAGAAACAAGGAGATTCATCTTAGAACACAGCCTCCACTGGGGACCACAGAGTAGAGGGACATGGCAAACCTTGAGCCTTGAAAACATCATGAAACTGCCTATAAGTCAACCTGTAAGTCCATCCAGCGGGTGAGCTCCCTTTAAGGTGAGCCAGTAGGTGTTCTCATCTCCAGTCAATTTGAGGTGGTTTTTTTTTGTTGTTGTTTTACATACAGTGTTATGCATGTAACTGATACAATTAATGAAAAGAATAAGTCAACTCAATAATTCTGTAAGCAGTTATCAGATGATTGTTATGTACTAAGCATAGAAATGGAGACTTTAGTAAATATGTATGCAGCAAATGTACACACACATATATATACACATTTATATATACAGCAAATGTATACATCCGCACAAATATGTAGATAGCGGGTAGACA
>NW_023236825.1:370-1147 GCF_002007445.2 Ailuropoda melanoleuca | reverse complement strand
TGAAAATGCTGCTGTTCGCTGGAGGTGTTTTCCTGGACGCTCTGATTTATTACCAATGAGAAGGGCACTGAGTCCGCGAAAATCTTGAACCTTTTCATTCATGCTCCCTTACTCACGAGAGATGATGATCGTTGATATTTCCCTGGACTGTGTGGGGTCTCAGAGACCACTATGGGGCACTCTCGTCAGGCTTCCGCGACCACTTTCCCTCATGTTTCCCCATTCACGAAGGGTGATGATAGTGCTAAGACGGTCCCTGTACGGTGTTGTTTCTGACGGACGTGTTTTGGGCCTTTTCGTTCCATTGCCGCCAGCAGTTTTGACAGGATTTCCGCAGGGAGCAAGCATTTCGTTGAAAGCGGGTTTTGGCCGAATTGTGTTTCTGAGTGCTGTGTCCGTCGTGTTTCACTCACGATACCAAAGCACCTTGATTCCTGTTCCACCTTCCATAAGGCCGTCGTGACTTCAAGGGCTTTCCCCTCACACTTTGTTTCTTGGTTCTAAGGGCTGGATCCTCCCCAGGCCCCTACACCCAATGTGGAATCGGGGTCCCCAGTGAAAAGGCTGCTGTTCGCTGGAGGTGTTTTCCTGGACGCTCTGCATTATTACCAGTGAGAAGGGCGCTGAGTCCTCGAAAATCCTGAACCTTTTCATTCATGCTCCCTTACTCACGAGATATGATAATCGTTGATAGTTCCCTGGACTGTGTGGGGTCTCAGAGTCCACTATGGGGCACTCTCGTCAGGCTTCCGCGACCACTTTCCCTCATGTTTCCCT
>NW_023236825.1:0-171 GCF_002007445.2 Ailuropoda melanoleuca | reverse complement strand
TGGAAACGGGTTTTGGCCGAATTGTCTTTCTCAGTGCTGTGTTCGTCGTGTATCACTCACGGTACCAAAGCACCTTGATTCCTTTTCCACCTTTCATAATGCCGTCGTGACTTCAAGGGCTTTCCCCCCACACTTTGTTTCTTGGTTCTAAGGGCTGGATCCTCCCCAGTC
>NW_023236824.1:0-1074 GCF_002007445.2 Ailuropoda melanoleuca | reverse complement strand
TGCAAATCTGTGGGCCCCCTTTAAAAAAAAAAAAAAGAGGAGAAAGAGGGGGAGGGGGAGGAGGAGAATAATACAAAATTATAAATTCAAAATTAGGTACAGACTTTTGTTTCCAGGAAGATGGACTAGAAGTACATTTCCCCATTCCCCCTAGTAAGTACAACCCAAACCCCTCAACACTACGTATAAAACAAACATAAGACTCTGAAGAGTGTAGAAAAGAAGTCAGACTGACTAGGGGCCTTGGGACCCAAGAATGACATGGTGATGAGTTTTCTTTTTGCTGCAGATATTCCAGATTTAGAGATGAAGAAGCCAAGAACCTGGATATGCCCATGAGCACAAAAAAGCCCCCCGAAACACCTGCTCCCTCTAGCCAGAGAGCGATGAAAACTTGAAGGTAGAAGGACTTGTTTGTACTCGTGACTCTGCCACTAACACCGTGTCTTGGTAAACACTTTCTCTCCTGCTCTCCACTGTCAGCCGGTAGTTAAATCCAGAATTTTGATTTCAAGTAGGAAGAGGAAAGGAGTTGTGATTTATTTTTTTATGATTAAAGATTTTTATTTATTTGACATAGAGAGAGAGCGAGCGACAGAGAGAGAGCACAAGCAGGGGGAGCAGCAGGCAGAAGGAAAAGCAGGCTCCCCGCTGAGCAAGGAGCCCAGTGCTCTTGATCCCAGGACCCTGGGATCATGACCTGAGCCAAAGGCAGACGCTTAACGACTGAGCCACTCAGGCACCCCAAGGAGTTGTGTTTTACGCAGTCTACTTTTCACTGCTTAGAATAGAAGTAATTGCACCCTGTAGAATATTTGCAGCTTGAAAAATGTATTTTAAAAAAATCTTGAGGCGCCTGGGTGGCTCAGTCAGTTAAGTGGCTGCCTGTGGCTTAAGTCATGATCCCAGTTGAGCCCCACGTGGGGCTCCCTGCTCAGCAGAGAGCCTTCTTCTCCTTCTCCCTCTGCCTGCTGCTCTGCCTACTTGTGCTCTCTCTCTAGCTCTCTGTCAACTAAATAAATAAAATCTTTAAAAAGAAAAAAAAAAGTTAAAAAAAAAATCTCACCACCCAGG
>NW_023236823.1:0-1074 GCF_002007445.2 Ailuropoda melanoleuca | reverse complement strand
GATATTGATGGCCTTGTGAAATGAGTTTGGGAGTGTTCCTGGTACTTTGATTTTTTGGAAGAGTTTGAGAAAGTTTGATGTTAATTCTTCTCTAAATGTTTGGTAAAATTCCCCAGTGAAGCCATCTGGTCCTGAGGTTTTTGTTATTTTTGGGAGATTTTTGATTACTGATCCAATCTCCTTACTCATAATTGATCTATTCATATTTTCTATTTACTCCTAATCCAGTCTTGTTAAGTTGCATGTTTCTAAGAATTTTCCATTTCTTCTTGGATGTACAGTTTGTTGTTCAAGGTAGTTGTTCCTAGTAACCTCTTAAAATCTGGTATTGAATTTCTGAGGTATCAGTTGTAAGGGCTCCTTTTTCATTGATAATTTTGTTGATTTGGGTCTTTTCTCTTTTTTTCTTGGTTAGTGTAGTTAAGTGTTTGCCAATTTTGTTTCTTTTTGAAGAAACAACTCTTAGTTTGGTTATTCATTTCTCTTGTTTTTCTGTTATTTATTTCACTTAATTCTGTTCTAATCTTTACTATTTCCTTTCTTCTGCTAATTTTGGGCTCAGTTTGTTCTTTTCATAGCTTCTTAAGATGTAGAGTTAGGTTTTTTATTTGGGAACTTCACTGCCTCTTAATGTAGGTATTTATTGCTCTGAACTTTCCTATTAGGACTGCTTTTGCTACATTCCATAATTTCTGGTATGTATTGTTTTCATTTTGTTTGTCTCAAGGAACAATTTTTATTTCCTCCTTAATTTCTTTAATCCATTGGTTGTTTGGGAAAGTTTTGTGTAATTTTTTGTGTTTGTGAACTTTCCCGTTTTCCTCTAGTTATTGATTTCTAGTTTTATGCCATGGTGGTCAAAGATACTTGGTATGATGTCAGTCTTCTTCAATTTGCTAAGACTTGTTTTATAACATAACATATTGTCAATCCTAGAAAGTATTCATGTGCACTTGGGAAGAATGTGTAATCTGCAGTTTTGGATAGAATGTTCTATATATGTCTGTTAGGTCCATTTGGTCTATATGTTGTTCAAATATTCTGTTTCCTTATTATTTCTCTGTCTGGGTGATA
>NW_023236822.1:388-563 GCF_002007445.2 Ailuropoda melanoleuca | reverse complement strand
CATAGGGCTGCTCAAGTGTTCTTAGGACATGGTAGCTGCCTCCCCCCCACAGACAAGTGGTCCAAGAGACAAGAGGGAGATTTGATGACTTGGTCTTGGAAATCACACTCCATCACTTTCACCATATTCAATTCATTAGAAGCAAGTGGCTAAGTACAGTTACACTCATGGAGGG
>NW_023236822.1:0-172 GCF_002007445.2 Ailuropoda melanoleuca | reverse complement strand
AAGAGCCTGATGTGGGGCTCGATCCCACAACACTGGGATCACGCCCTGAGCCGAAGGCAGACGCTTAACCACTGTGCCACCCAGGCGCCCCTGTGGATATATTTAAAACCATCCTTATGGTTGTAGCAATTTAGAGCCCCATCGTTCATCTAAGAGTGTGTTTATTTCCCCA